>NC_142810.1:37798559-38098559 GCF_049724085.1 Artemia sp. Qi Xiang Cuo | reverse complement strand
CCTGTACGGTGAGAGTCACAAATCTTTCAAGACATGAATTCCAGCCTTTAATTTGTACTGCATATCCTCTATGCATTTTACATGCCTTGCACAATCTACACTTTTCATCATACTTGACAATAATTGTACAATTCCAATTCTCACATGATGACCAGCTGCCCATTGAATACATGCATAGTGGAAATATATATAACATTTTTCCAGTTTTGACACTCTCACCACGAAAATGAAACTGACATACGAATGGTAAACAGGGAGAGAGAGATAGAGAGAGAGAGGGAGTAATTTGATGATATCATAAAACCGGTTTTAACATGATCTTCTAAATTCTCGATTTATTATTCTCGTGAAACATCATTCGGATAGGGTCTTAAATTTATAAGCTAGTGTTCAAAAGCAAATCCACACTACAATTTTGTTTTGTTTCGGTTATTATGTCAGTAAATTGTGTAAATACGTTTGATCCACAACATAAAAGTTTCATACAATAGTCCAAAGATGGAGAATCATTTCTCATTATATCATTAATTATTTTTTGAGAAAATATTTTCCTTTGAAAAGATAACCGCAGAAAATCGTTATCTAGAGTCAAACATTCTTCCATAATCACAGAATACCGTATAATTTTTTGTTTCTCCAATCCATCCATTTTTTTAATCCTAGCACTCTCACAATTGACTTTAGACTAATTAACTAGGATTCATTCTACTTCAAGAATATTCGGTAACCTACTATAAAATATCTAACATTTTTATTATATATAATTACAACAAAAATAATCACTCAATTACTGATACAACTTATTCTCTTCAATATATCTTACTATTGAATTTAAAGCAGCTTGAAGTCTGTTTATAAACGCTATATCAAGTTTCACTGCAAAGCATAACTGCTTCTCCAATTTGAACATGCTGAATTATATCACATACGTTGCATACATATCGTCCCATTCAAGGCTTAGTCGAGATCCTCTTGTAATTTCTACTGCTACGTTTAGTACCGTCGTCTGTGTATCATAGCTGCTATCAGCTCGACAATCAACTTCTAATAGTGTAAACATAGCACTCATTTTTGATGATATATATCTTGTCAAATAGAAGAGTATAAACAAACTGTTCTCTCTCTGAACTCTATTCTCTTACTAATATGAATTACATTGAAAATCCGTTCTTATATTGAATCTGTTTGCTATGTTTGCTCATTCCAGTACTGAATGAGCCTTTGAACTTTGAGGATACACATTGGATTTAACTTTGAATTTATTTGGTTTGTAAAAAGTGTATTTTTTGGACGGTGAAGATATTGCGAAAGATTGAATTGGCTTGGGATTATACACCTTGGATTACGTCATTTAATTATGAAAAAAATAGGCCAAAGTCAATGAATCAAGCTCTGATTGAGTAGTAGCTCAGGTGTCTTTACCGCTTGCCCTGAGGAATGGAATGAAATGCAAATATTTGATTAGTTGAATTTTGCAAACGCTACAGAGTATTCCTGAAAGTTGGTTGTGATTCCTGAAGTAGCGTCGGTATTCAAATGCTGTTGGAAATCGTCGGTGCAGGAGATAGGGGTGTTAGCCGTGCCCAAATTAACGGTGGCTTAGCGAACTGCACGTCCGCATCGACGTGGATAAATTATAGGTGCCAAAATAGGTAAGAGAGATTACATATTTTATTTTATTTGCACTTGCCATGGGGCGAAAAAGGAAGATTGCTAAAACTGTCCAAGTAGGATCCCAGTCTGTTGAGAACAGTTTGTTGAATTCGACCGTTTCATCTGAAGGAAATAACGATGTCGCTTCACTGAAGACCCTGGCGGATGATTTTGCTAAGATGCTAACAATACTTACTGAAAATGGTAAAAAACTAGACTCTATAAACGATAGTATAAAAAAATGTTAGAAAATTGTATGGTATCAGTGGAAAATACACAGTCTGAGCTAAAATCAGAAGTTAATACTACGAGTTCGCGTGTTACACAGCTTGAATCTGATGTTCTAAACTTAAGAAATCAAATGTCAATTATCGCTAGTGCAACGAAAAAGTTTGAAACCGGGAATGCAGATCTGTCTCGTCGGCTTATGGCATCTGAATATCGACATACAGAGACGAATATTATCGTTTGGAATGCTCCCTGCGAAAATACCACCCAAGCCGAAACGTTTTTTGACCAGTTGTGTTTGGAGGGTCTAGGACTGTCCATGGTCCCGAGGTTTCAAGTTGTTGGTAATGTCCGTAAGGAGCAACCGTATTTTAAAGTTGATGTTGGTTCTCGAGATGCGAAGGTCAGTGTGCTTAAGAACGGAAAGAAATTAAAAGGTAAAGTTATTGGACACCATAGAAATGTATCTGTTAGCGATGATGCACCAATATCAGTTCGCGAAGCTCGAAGAAAGTTGTATGTAAAGAAATCTAGATTAAATGATATACGAGTTTCATCATGGGTTTCCAATACAGTTCCACCATATATACAGATCGACCGTGGTGGTGTGGCGGCAAAATTTGGTTACGATGAGCCTATCCCTGAGTTATGTGACCAATAGATGGTTTTATCATTAATGGTTAATTAATTTTTTGTTAAATTATTTTTTTTTTTTTTTTTTGTATTTGTGTTTATGGAAAAAAAAATGAAAAGTTGTTTTTTTTCTAATTTGTTTAGTTTGGGTTAGTATTTATAATTTGTATGTTGTAGACACAGGTAGAGACGTGTGTCTTATTCAATTATAATTTTCTTAAATTAAGTATTTGAAACAGTAAGCCTGTATTGAGACAGGCTAGTGTTAGTGACAATTATTCACTTTTTTTGTATTCGTTTGTTTATTTATACTATTTTGTTAATATGTTTCTTATTATTTTTAGGTTATATTGTGTTTTTTATGGAGCTTCGATTACGTTGGAAACGGGACCACCCACCCTCCGAGTTATAGTAAGTTATTCAGTTGGTTAGGTTTGGTTGCAACTACCCTCCTTTTCTTTTATATATATATATATATATATATATATATATATATATATTTATAAAAAATGGTAATTGTTCGTAATGATCGTTTGGATTGGCTTGAGAATAATCCATTGAGTGTTTCGGATGTAGGATTAGGGGTACTTCACAGGGATTTTGATATGGGGGTAGATGATGGGGGTTTTTCCGAAGGTTAATTATAAGTGCCCAGTTGATTTACATACTAGACTGGCACCAGATAAACTTGGCATTTTTCATTTGAATTGTCAGGGGTTAAATAGTACATTGGATTATTTGTCGGAGCTGTGTATGCTATCTGATTTTCATATTCTTGCACTTACTGAAACATGATTAATGAATAATAATTCTGGACTATTGGATATTTTAAATTATAATATGTATGTTAAGAACCGTACTCACCATCAGCATGGAGGACTTGCCCTGTATATTAGAACTGATTTGAATGTGAAGGTTAGGGATGATTTGTCTGTTAATAAAGGGATGGTTTTTGAGTGTTTTGTTACGGAGGTTGATAAGAATGGTGACCCATTTTTTATTGCTGTTTGTTACCGCCCCCCTTCAGCTAGTGTAGATTGTTTTTTAGAATTATTAGAGCAACAAATGGACCTTCTAACTCGTAAGAACATGCCGGGTTTTGTGTGTGGAGATTTTAACATTGATTTGAAATGGTTAGCATCTAATTTAAAAGCCCGGAATTTTTTGAATTTAATGTTAGGTTATGGGATGCATCCTGCTGTAAATATTTGTACTAGAGTGACGGATTCATCTTCATCTCTAATTGATAATGTATTTTTGAATGTTCCCCATGATTCGTCGAGTGTTGTGTTAAATGATGTTTCGGATCACTTTGGTTTGGCTATATTAGTTCCGGGTATATTTAAGAATATTAATATTAATTGTGATGCTCGCCCTAAACCTAAGAAATTAATAGTTGATTCAAATACTATTTCAAGATTTAAGCTTAGGATAGAACAGTTAGACTTTAAATTTTTACAAGAAGAATTAGATTAAAATTTGAAATTTGAGCTTTGGTATGGTAAGATTAAGGATACGTTTTTGGAATGTTGTGAAGTGTCAGGAATACAGAAGAGAAGGGTGTCTCCGAATAAACCTTGGATTACAAAGAGTTTGTTACACTCAGTTAATCGAAGACGTTTTTTATATAAGTTGTCAACAAGGAGCAATGATCCTCATGATAAAGTAATATATAGAGTTTATAATAGTAGGTCAAATGCTGCACTCCGACTGGCTAAGGTAGAATATTATAAGGTTAAATTTAAAAAAGTTGAGGGTAACCCGAGTAAGACTTGGAAATTGATTATGTCGGTGACTTGCCCTGGTAGCGTCTTGATCCGTCCAGATAATATGGGAATGAATAATAATGTTGCAGATGAGATGTGTAATCACTTCGCTACTATTGGACAGCGTGTGTCATCATCGGTGCCAGTATTTGATCAAGATGGAGATTTTCGTCAGTTCCTACCTGAAGATTGTGATGTGTCTGCGTACCTTAAATCTGTAACTATTGATGAATTATTTGATGTTATAAAAAATATGAAAAATGGTGCATCAGGAGGCGAGTTTGTTTCGTTGAAGGTTTTGAAGTCGATATTACCTGTTATATCTAGTCATTTTTTAGGACTGATAAATAATTGTTTAAAAGTTGGAATATTTCCTGATTGTCTAAAGTGCGCGAATGTTATCCCGATATTTAAAGGAGGGGATAAGAATTGTTTTAGTGATTATAGACCGATTTCTTTACTGCCATTTATTTCTAGAGTGTGTGAAAAGTTTATTCATAGTAGGATGGTAAGTTTTTTCGAGAAAAGACGATTTTTTAGTTCTAGTCAGTTTGGGTTTAGGAGTCATCATTCTACAGAGCATGGAGTTTTGTTTTTAACAACTTTTATTAATGATGCTTTAGACAAGGGTCTGAAGATAGCTTTGATATTTTTGGATATTACTAAAGCATTTGACTCTGTTGATCATGATATACTAGTTCAAAAGCTATATAGTAGAGGTATACGTGGTGATTTTTTAAATGTGATAGTTAGTTTTCTTAGTGGAAGTACTCAGTGTGTCGTGATGGATGGAGTTACATCTAAAATTGAATATATTTTGATTGGAGTACCCCAGGGTTCCGTTTTGGGCCCTTTGTTGTTTTTGGTTTATATTAATGACCTTTGTAGAGCTTCAAGTAATGTATCTTGTTCTTTATACCTTGATAATTACGGTACTAAAGGAATTCTACCATGTTTTGCTGATGATGCCCATTTCACCGTAGCTGCTAGAACTGAAAATGAGTTGATGAATATATTGAAACAAGGTATTTCTTCGATTGAAAAGTGGATGCGAGTAAATAAATTGAAACTGAATCATAATAAGTCAAATTTTTTGATTTATGGTAGAATTACTGGACATTATCCATGGATTAATAGTATAGAAGTAGGGCACCATGCTATTGTAAGATCTACTAGTACTAGATACCTTGGTGTTATAATTGATGAAAGCCTTAGTTTTAAAGACCATATTGCATCTGTTAACAGCAAATTGTCTCGTAATATTGGTATTATGCGTAAACTTAGGTATCTTTTTCCGTTTGAAATTCTGAGAATGTTGTATTTTTCTATGGTTCACCCATATCTCATTTATTGTTGTATGGTTTGGTCGAAAACATTCGTAACTCACCTCCATCTGCTCTGCGTAACACAGAATATGGCAATTAGAGTTCTTTATGGTAATCAAATTGACCTATCTGTATCGGTAAAGCATCTTTAACGCAAGTATAAAATTCTACCGTTGGCAGGAATATGTGTATTCTATAATGCTCTGTTTATGTTTAAATATTTAGCTTCGGAGTTACCATCATGTTTTTCAGGAATGTTTAGTCTTGCGTCTACTAATCACGATCATTTGACACGATCTTCTCAGTTGGTGCGAAGACCAGCTATGGTCACGTCTAGGTCTAGGTTTTCAATTCGCCATGTTGTTCCGTTAGTTTGGGAGAGTTTGCCTGAGGATTTGAGGAATGTTGGGGGTTTGCAGGATTTCCGAAAGTCGCTAAAGAACCATTGTTTTGATGTGTATATTTTGAATGGATTATTCCACGCCACTTAAGTTTTGTTTTTGAGGAGGGTTTAGTTGCAGCTGAATGATTATAATTATTATAATTTTGTTGGGTGTTGTTTGGAGGTTCGTTGGTTTTCGGGTCCGGTAAGTTGAGCTCTAATTATGTTTTTTTTTTTTGTTTTTTTTTTTTTTTCTATTTCTTTTTTTCTTTTTTTTTTTTTCTTTTTTTTGGTTTCTTGGTTTTTTGATTTATTAGGTGGGTTTTCTCCCGCACAAGCATCGCTTCAGGGAATCGATGATGTATATATATTTTTTTTTTTAAATAAACCCATTGTTACATATGGATTGGTTGCTATGGCCTAATAGCTATGGTATCACACAAGTACTAATAATGAATAAATTATGTATAATCAGTATCTGTTGATACGGTTTAGACCCTCAGGCTGTAAGTTCGGTAATTTATATCAATTTGGTCAGAACTAGATCGTCTTCTGATTGCTTTATACGATGTTCGTCCCGTTGTTCGTCTCGCGTCTGTTGATGTTATACTACTGAAGCTATGTATATGTGGGGTGAGGCTGCCCCTCCTCAATACATCGCTCGGTACTGGTGCATAATACGGAAACTTCTAAAAATTCAAGCATGGTTAATGCTAATGAAATAAAATAGGATGAATATATGATTGTTTATAAACAAATTTGGGCTATATACTTACACATTAAGAGGGTGGGGGGGGGGGGGGGGTAAACCATACCATATACTAAATACGTAACCTAACCTAGGTACCCCCCCCCCAAAAAAAAACAAATAATAAACAACAGTTTAAATATTGTAAACGCAATGAAAACCACTCTTTGCATTCCATTTCTGAATAGTGATCTCTTGAAAAAACAAGTCTGGCGGGTTTCGTCTCTCATTAGTATATAAAAGTGCCCGTATTACAGACCAGTACCCATCGCTCTTTACGCTAAAATTATTTAGTACTTCAAGGAAACTTCTTGCTCCAATTAAGCGGCCCTTGTATTTTAGGACTCGTTCTTAAGGAATTGGGACAAAAAGTCAAACTTTAGCATAAAAAGTGAGGTATTGAGGACGAGGCAACCTCTCACTCATATACGGAATCGTTTCTGTTTCTTTAAAGTTTTAATGTTACACTTTACTTTCATTTGATTTTTTTTTTAATTTCTGATCGTTTTTAAAATAATGCCGGGATTTCCACCTCCCCTTCCACTGAAAATTTTCCTTACCAAAAATGCCTCCTTTGAAATTTCCTCCCATGTAAAACCCCTTCCCACAGAAAACTATCCCTGCACAATTCCATCCTCACTCTGAATTTGTTGCGGACAATTCCGCTTGAAAAATCCTCTTTACTTTTATTTAGGACTTATATTTAGGATTAAAAGGACTTTTATTTAATTTCTGATCGTATTTCAAACCATGCTGGAAATCGCTCCTCCGTGGAAAAGTTTTGCCGAACCCCTCCCTCAAAATTAAAAGTTTCTCCCGCCAAAAAAATTCTTGGAGAATTTATACCCGATGGAATTTATACCATCGAAAATCCCCCGACCCCACGAAAAAATACCCAAGGCAATTCCAACTCTGCTAAAAAGTTTCCCATTGACAATTTTCCAGGAACATTTTCCATCTTCACATGTAAAATTGAATTTCCCCGGACTATTTTCACCTGTAAAATTGAGTCACCAAAGAGAAACTGAGATGTATAAAAAGAATTTCGTATAGGAATTCTGGCAAATTACCCCTGTGCAAATTTTTCCTGGAAAACTCCCCTCCACAAACTTCTCTCCCCATGAAAAACCCTCACGGTATAAAATCCCCCTCCCAAAAATATCTGTATACTTTCCAATAACAGATACTATATGTGAACAACGGGCACATTTCAGAACTTTCAACCCTTTCTTGAGAAGCTTTGGGGGTTCATTTCATTCTCAGAGGTATAGTTATTGGACTGTTTAACTATGCTGAGTAAAATAGCTATTTAAAAATGTTGATCGAATCAATTTGGGGTAAAATAGGGCGTGAGGGGGGTGTTAGTTGCCGTCCAATCATTTTTGTCACTTAAAAAGGTCACTAGAACTATTAATTTCTGTTTGAACTAGCCCTCTCCCAATATCCTAGGAGCATTGGTACGATACGACCACCACTGAGGAAAAACAACAACAAATAAACACCCATCCATGATCTTTCGGTACTCCTTTGTTAAACGGACTCTTTTATATAGTGCTAGTTTGGTTAATGCTAATGAAATAAAATAAAATAGGATGAATATATAATAGTTTAGAAGCAAATTCTGGCTATATATTTGCAAATTAGGGGTGGAGGTGGGGGATAAAGCAAAGCATATATTATTACGTAACCTGACCTAACCTAGGTACCTCCCCCCCCCTAAACCCCAAAAAACAACAATTTAAATATCGTATACGCAATGAAAACCACGCTATACATTGTATTACCCTATAGCGCGTTTTGAATTAAACCGTCAAAAACAGTTTTTTTGTGACTGGTTTCCATTACAGTATATAAAAGAGTCCGTTTAACATAGGAGTAGCGATCTTTCTTCTGACAAAAAAAAATACAAAATCCCGCATTTTGCAGATAAGACGTTGAAACCACCACCATTGGGTTCTCTGATAACCTGAATCTGATACTGTTATTTCCATTAAGATTCTTTGACTTTTTTGGAGGTGTTTCCCGAACTATTTCATCCCGAACTGCTCGTTAAAACGAACTGTTTGATCAAGTCCGTTGCGTAGAACCTTATCTATATTTTGATAACATATTCAGGTCCTATGCATAGAAAAACAAAAATACAATAGGATGCTTTCCATCATTAGAATATCGTGCGTTAAAAATCACATTAATTTGCAAACAACCGCTACTAAAATCATAAAGCTATAAACAGTGCTCATGCGAAAGCCCAACTTTCGTAACTTAGGAATTAAACATTATACTTCATGAGCATCGTCAAAATGGCTTGGAGTTACGATGGTCAGCTTTTTTTTTCTTGGTGTCAGAAACCTAATAACACTTTGGCCCGAGGAGATGAACGCATCAACTCTGCTTTCCTGCCACGATATTGCTTTGGGCAATCGGTATGAACTGAAAACTGGTAAATATAACCTCGGTGATTATTTCTCTTTATGACCCTCAGAATATTGACTTTTAAATGGGTTATAAACAATTACATTTATGGGTAACACAGTAAAGGTTTTATCGATATCTTATAACAAGATAGCGATGAATTGGTTATGCAGGCCTTATGCTCTGATTCTATCAGCGCAATTATCTTCAAGATTTATGAACAAGTCTTGCGTCAATAAATCTTTGAGGTAGAAGACCTTTGGCAATATAACTACACTTCTGACTCAACTAAATTGGATATTAGATAGCTTGTGTATCTTAGTTTGAAATACGCTTATTATAGACTGAATTGTCTTCAATTAAGATTAATATTTGACAAGATATAGTTCAACCATTTAAAAGTCAATCCGACTAAGTCCATAAACAATCAGTAAGATAAAATTGGAAAAAGAGATTAATTCCTGGCATTGGCGTAGCTAAAAGTTTATGCAATAGAGGGGGCAGGCTGGGACGTCCAACCAGCTGATGGAAGGCCAAAGCATGGTCCCAATTTTTAGTAATCCAATTTAGGTGGTACTGATATTTTAGTGAAATTGGCAAACTTTAGAAGTTACCAGGCAATTTAATTTTAGTTAGGCATGCTGTCATATCGATGATTTCATTTGGGATATTTTGACTGCAATAGTTCAAATGTTTTACAAATTGCGCGCCAAACATCTTGTCGTACTTCGAGAAAAGTTCACTTATTTCCAAGAAATTGCCCCATTTCTTGGATAAGGAGTCCGCATGGTGCCATCTTGAAACATTATCTTTTTTTTCTTTTTGCACATTCAAGATGGAGAAAGGATTCTACATGTTTTTTAGCCCTTTGCCTAGTTTCTTCCAGCTGTTGTAACTGATTTTCACAATTTTTTTTTTTTTTTTGCGTTGGTCCCGAACTTCTTCCGAAGAAGCGCCTGCACACAAAACAGTAGACATTGTCTTCCTTCATCTTGAATTTCAACCAGCTAAATTGTTAATAGTATTTAGACGAAAAACATCTCAAGTAACTGCCAAATTTTGTTTTTGGAAAATTTCTATAGGGCTGCAGATTGCAGAGTGCCCAAGTTGCTCTTTTTTGCTGTCAGCTGTTTCTAATGGATCAAACGTGTGCGATACTAATCCTAAATCAGCTGTTGGGTCTTTGGTACATGGATAGAGACATTTTTGTTGTTCTTCTGTTGCTTGTATTTCACTCCTCGAGGGAGGGGGGGGGGTATTCTTTCCGTGTGCTTGGTGTTGTTAAAAGCGATGCAGACGAACTAGGACTTACATTTGCCCCCTTTCAGTATCAGTAGGTGTCGTTAAGATTACATTTTGAAAAATGACTTTGATTTCTTCATATTTAACCAAGAAAAGGAACGCAGTATTGAAACTTGAACATTTCAAAACCAAACATTACTTGTGCAAGATTCTTGGTGCAACTTCTATTATTGGTCACGACTTTCAAAACAGACAGACATCTGAATATAATAAGGGTTAGCAATGGAAAACCCAAAGATATGATAAGCAAAGCTTTAAATTATAGTTAGAGCAGAAACATTCTCCGGCCGATAAAAAAAAACATTCAAGTAACGAAGCGAATAATTTGACTAAGTGGACGTTGTCCACCCAGTACTGTTAAATAAAATTATAGATGATTGTTTTCGCCTCATCCTTTGCTTCCAAACATAATTAACAAAAATTGAAATATTACCCCTGTCCCTTATATCTATTCGGTCCTATATTTATGGTGAGGAGTTTAAGAATAATTTTCTATTATCTTTCTAGACGCCCGAAATGAAATAATAGACTCTGACATAATCTTGCAAGGGTTATTAAATTCGTCAGCTCTAGTGACTGAAATAGGCTCAGCGTTTGGTATACTGCAGTACGGCATCTAAATGATTCCGGTACTTCATAGTGTAGCGGACTCAAACAGACCAACCGTAGAAACATAACGTAGACGGGAGCGGCAATTAGTCCCCTGTGGGATGGACAAAACGGCAAATAAAGTCTTTTTGCAACAATAATTCATTCTTTATAAGAAATTCTGCTTGCCTCAAAACGTGACATACGTTGAAAATATAGAATTTTCTTATTCAGGGTGTGTCGTTAGTTTGTCTCCGTCCTTGACATTTGGAGGGGGGATTAATTGTTTAGTCTTTACTTGCAAAAATGAAATGCATGAATCCGTGCAGTATGGGACTTCGAACCCTAATATATCAAGGGGGTTAAGGGATGTAAAAATCAGGCTAAATCACCCCTGAAAATTAGACTAACGGCTGGCTTATTCTAAAAAATAAAAGAGCGGTTTGCAAAATTTAAAATTAACCAGTTTCTTAAAAAAATGAAAAAGTTATAATTCAGAGATAGTTAAGGAGGATCGTTGGTTTGTCTCGTCTAGAGTGGAGGGGGGTCAATCATTTAGTCTTCACTTGCCAAAATGAAATGCAGAAACATGAAGCTAAGTAGTAATGGTGTATACAGTTTCACGAGTGATTGCGTAATATGACTTACCACGGGGCAGTCACCTATACACTTTCACGGGTGATTGCGTAATATGCCTTACCACGGGTCAAGCATCTAATACTACGAACGGCACTTGTCTTAGCAGAAGGGGTTTTCTGTAAAGCATTAATAGATACAGATCCTACATTCAATAATAGATATCACGAGTGATTGCGTAATAAGCCTTACCACGGACCAGGCCTCTATATATTTGAACCCCACGCCTAGGGCATAGATATGTATGTAGGTTTTCAACGAATTGGGGTTACCAGGATCATTTGCAGAGGTATCATTTCTATAGTAATTTGAAAAATCATATGGAATTTGCTTGATGGTATATACTTTGCGTACGTGCCCATACCAAACAGGTTTTTCTGGTAGTCCTATTCTACAGATCATTACGCCTGTTGGCAAGAGGAACGAGTATAACTTGATTGGTGATTAGGATTTGAATAAAATGAATATTTTTCTTTACAATTCATATTAGTAAGATAATTGAATTCAGAGAGAGAATAGTTTATTTGAGTTGATATTAGTAGAGAAAAAAAAATGAGTTGTGCATTTAAACTATTTGAGATTAATGATGGAACCGACAGCAGCAGCAGCAACGATATACGAGTACCTAATGTAGCTGTGGAAATAACCGCTGGCTGTAGACTATGTCTTGAATGGGACATTATGTATGCGAGAAACGTGATATCATTAAGCAAATTTAAGCATGAGGAGCAACTATGATTTTCTGGAACAGTGAATATTCTCCATATAAATAAACTTCGGTCAGCATTAGATGTCCTGTCGAAATATATTGATGAGAACAAAATGCATCAGTGAATATTATTGTTGTAATTATGTTCAATAAAAATGTTTCTAAGTCAATGGTATTTTTTTTCTTTCTATAGTAGACAGGCGTATATTTCATAGAGTATAAAAAATAAATTCTGATTAGTCTGATTTTGATCGTGAGATATTTAGGACTAAAAAAAAAAAATGGATATATTAGAGAAAGAGTGAGTCATGAGGAATCTATTTCTTATGGAAAAACGTTTGATTCTAGATGATGATGATTTTATAGAGTTGTCTATTAAAAGGAAGATATTTTATCGGGGAATGCTTGTCGATATAATGAAAACTGATTCTCCATCATTAGACTATTGTATGAAGCTTCTACATCGTGGTCCAAATGCATTTACACAATTTATTGATATATTGATCACGACACGACAAAATGATATTGTGGATATGCTTTTAAACATTAGTTTAGAAATTTAGGACTTTTTTTCATAAGAAAGATGGTGCTCAAGGATGATTTACTCCTCTCTCTCTCTCTCTCAGACAATTTTTTTTTGTTGCTAGCTCAGTTTCATTGTGGCAGTGAGAGCGATAACACTTGACAAAATGTTCCATACATGTCCGTTATGTATGTACACACAGGGCAGCTGGTCATCATGTGAGAATTGCACAATGATTGAGGAGTATGATGAAAAGTGTAGATTATGCAACACGTGTAAATTGCATAGAGGATATGCTGTAAAAATTAAAGGTTGTAATTCCTGTCTTGAAGAGGTGTGTGACTCTCATCCTAGAGGTCACCTATGCTCCAATTGTCATTATGATAAATGCAAGCAGTGGGAGAGTACATATCCCGGTATGATTGGAAAGAATCCTAACCGGGATTTTAGTTTATTGCTACGAGATTGGTATCGTCGTGGTTTTAGATTGTTCTGGGAGGAGGAACCGGGTCAACGATTCAACTGTTGGAACAACAAAAGAATACATGAAGCCATAGGGGTCTCTTACGCTCACGCGCAACGAGAGTCCAATAAGACCCTGCAAGACTTGGAGGTCGGTGAGATGTTGAGTGACTGTGAAGACTGCATGTGCTCGGCATTGGTCAGTCTCATCAAAACAGCGAACGCTGAAATATCGCGCCTTCGTGATACAAACTATCCTATTGTCCTCTCACCAGATGACATAGTGGCCATTAAAAATCGTAAACTGTGTTGAGTTTGCAAGGAGAATTTGCTGATGGTGTTGGGACTGGGGGGAGCAGGAAAGTGATCGACCAGGATCATTTGTGGCAGGACAGTACATCGGGGGGGGTAAACTGTAGAGGGTGAGCACACCAGTCATGTAATTTAAACTTTAGAAAACAATATTTCGTACCTGTTTTTATACACAATTCCAATTATGACTTAAAGTTTGTTCTTCAGGCATTGGCCCGCATTGCCAAGGGAGGAGTCGTAGATGATGCATGGATAGATGGTTCTCTTTCATTTAAAAAAATACTAGAATTATCGGAGAAGCTACTACTAAAAGGGCTCATATGGAAAAAGGTAAACAAAGGTACTACGTGCCTAAATAAATTCCATTTTTTAGACTAATTCAGTTTCTTCTCAAAATCCTTAAGTCAATTGATTCAGGTACAGAGAGGTTACAATTTTGATAGCTTCCCCCTCCTCAAACAGCGCTGTCCCGATGATGAAATGTATGATTTATTAGTGTGTAATGGTATATATCCATATGATAATTACAACTCTGGCTCGAGGCTAGATGAGGTTTCACTACCGCCCATTGAAGCTTTTTACAATTCTCTTACTGAGAGTGAGTGCACCACTAGCGACTACGAATTTGCTAAGAGGGTTTGGGCAAAGGGCGGGTGTAAAAATGGGTGGGATTATTGTAAACTATACTTGGCCAGTGACGTACTCACTCTTCTGGATATTGTGTGCAAAAATACGGATAAAATCTATGGGGAGTTTGGGTTGGATTTAGGTTATTATTTTTCAACTCCCCATTTGGTGTTGTACTTTATAATTAAAATCAGCAAATAATAATTTGTTCTTATCGCCTTTGTGTATCAGCATGTGTTTTTTGAGATATAATTGAGGGGGGGGTATGTTTTTCACGGGGATCGTATCATGAAAACTGATCCGAGTGGACAGCACACCGATGAAAAGTCGGACGCAGTTTTTTTGGATATGAAGTCCCTTGACCCATCGGCAATGTCTCACTACTGTTTGCCGTGTGGCAATTATAAATGGCTTGACAATCCGTGTGCTTCGAATATCCCCGACATTGCTAGTGTTGAGGAAAATGGGGCACAGGTATGTTTTTTTGAAATCGACGCTGAAATACCAATGGAAATCCATGACTCGGTAAAATACTTTGTTTTTGCGTGCATAAATAGACCTGTGGGTAGGGACTCTCTGAGCCCTTACAATTTATCTTTATTAGAGGATGGGA
Source organism: Artemia sp. Qi Xiang Cuo (assembly GCF_049724085.1). NCBI lineage: Eukaryota > Metazoa > Arthropoda > Branchiopoda > Anostraca > Artemiidae > Artemia > Artemia sp. Qi Xiang Cuo. The sequence goes on along the minus strand of NC_142810.1, from coordinate 38,083,640 downwards.
GTATGCAATCGGTACCTTCAAAACAAAACTAATTGCCGACCTCAACCCAAAACAGAATATCGTTGTTCATCACTTTCTATTGTAATGGATTGTGTCCAATGGTTTCAAAGTCACAAAGATTCATAGAGCCCTCCAATTTGATTAAAAGCCTTACATGAAAACGTTTATTGACACCTTTGTGAGTAAGCGTTCACAAGCGAAAACGAAAAATGAAAAAGAAGTCTAAAAACTCATTTTGAACTCAGCTTTCGATAAAATATCCGAGAGCATACGACACAGAAGTCGATGTGACGTAGTAACCAACCCCAAAGAGTATTCTTGAATCATTGCAGATCCAAACTTCACATCGTTTACAATCATAGAATCCAATATGGTTCTCCTAAATCGCAAGAAAAGAAACATTGTATTAAATAAAAATATTGCAGGGGGAAGTGCAATAACTGAAATATCCAAGAAACTCAGGTTGTCATTTTATTATAATGTATGCAAGGTACTGTGGCCGATTGAGGGACAAGTTCAAGTGTACTACGGGGACACTGATTCACTCCTGTTAAAAGTCAAAAATCTAAAAGTGAAAATCTATTGAATGATTTGGAAAATGGCGAGTACATTAGCTCACGAATGGACTACACTAATTGGGACGAATCCCTCTATCCAGAGCTAGTGAAACGCCAGGCCCCAAATCAATTGTTAATGCTAAAATCTGAAACGGGTAGCGATCTGATATCCAGTGGTGTGTTTCCTGGTCCGAAGGTATACTGTGTGGAAACGCACAGCAAGGAGATCAAACAAGTTTGCAAGGGGGTACCTACACACTTTGTAAAAAATAATTTCGATACGAGTGTTTATAAAAACTGTGTGGAACGTAGTTTAGTGCCAAGGGTGAAAGTCATGGCGATTTGCTCTTTACAATTTAGAAACTACAAAGTTAGAGTTGAGAAAAACGCCATGTCTGCCATATCGGACAAAGTCTATTTACTTGTGGTTGGTGTTATGTTTTTCCCACAGGTTAATTTTTAAATTACCGCCCTTTTTTATTTACAATTTAAAATAAAAAAAATATTTATAAAAAATTTTAAATAAACAAACTAAAAAAAAAAGTATAAATTTGGGTGGAGTTTTTTTTTGTGCCTTTTGTTTTTTTTTTTTTTTAATTCTTTTTTTCTCTATCAAAAAAATATTGAAATGTGTGTGTGTGTGTGTGTGTTTGCAAGGCATTGAAAATTAAATGATTTAAGGCGTCCCCGCCCCGGGGCCCGCCGCCCGCGGCCCCCGGCGCCCGGCGCTTACGCCCCCCCCCCGCCGGCCGCCCCGGGCCGCCCCCCCGGGGGGAGGGGGGACCCCCACATATTCAATGGTGTACATACACGGGTTATATGTCAAGTGCACATTACTCCAATAACTTTTTTATTTTTTTTATAAATAAATAAATAAACAGAAAAAAAAAAAAGTGTATTTATTTAAGTGTTTTTTTTTTTTTTCTAGTGGTTATGTAAATGTTGTATTTTTTTTTATTATAAATAAATTTAAAAAAAATTGTATTTTTTTTTATTCATGTTTAATATGCCTTTTTCAATTTAGTATTTTTTAAAAGTATTGTCACCTTTTTTTTTTTATGTATATAATAAAAGAAAATATTATTCTTTATTATTCTTCTTCTTCGTTATTATTCTTGAGCGGAGTAGTAGTAATAGGGAAATTATTTAGTCATTAGACGGGCATAGTCTACAGTTAGTTGTCTAGGTGAACTGTTGAAGGGAACATGTATCAATTTAAAACACCATTCAGATTGTTTCTGTGTGGACCTTCAATGTCAGGCAAAACAACACTCTTAACTAAAATAATTAAAAATTGTGATAAAATGTTTGTGGTAAAGCCGAAAAAAATATACTATTGTTACAGTATTTGGCAGGAGTCATATGATAAAATAAAAGCGATTGCCACCACCCTGGGGTTGGTGCAGATACAATTCATACAGGGACTTGATGTTTTCAACATTATTGAACAAAACTCTTGGTTGATCATTGACGATCTGGCTGAATCTATTGAACAATGGTCCCAGGAAATGCTACAACTGTTCACTGTTCGCTCTCATCATGAACATATTTCCTTTACTATGGTTCTACACAATCTCTTTCATCAGAGCAAGTGTATGCGAACACTTGCATTGAGCTGTACCTACTATATCATCTACAGAGTTATTCGTGATTCTAGCTCGCTAATAACTCTCAATAAACAAATCTATCCGGGAGCCCCCAAATTTCTGCTCTCAGCATACAATCAGGCAACAAATAAACCCTATGGTTACATTCTATTGGATCTCAATCAGAATACACCCGAGGATTTATGTGTAGTCACAGACATTTTTGACAATGAAATTACAGTATTTCTCCCTGTGAACACTAAAAAGATCTATTAGTTGCTATCATGATACTGAAGAAACTACATGAAAATAGACATTTGTTTTCAGTTCTAAGCAGTTCAAAACCTTCGCATAGGAAAGCCATACTTAAACACAGTATTGACAATGATTTTATTAATCTAACATCCGAACTTTGTTTAAATTTGATTGAGGTTAAGATTCAAGTGCCAGAAGTAGTTAAGGAACTGGCGAAGCAACATATTTAAATTGTACGTACAGTGACCTCTAAAAAGAAAGGAAATAATTTCAAAAGTAAACGACTTCTTCAGGCGGGTGGTAGCTTTTTCACACTTTTACTGCCAATAATTGCAGGACTTGTACACAGTTTTCTCTAAAAGAGAGAGAGAGAATGGCAAAACCCTATAAATTGACTCCAATAGAACTCGCTCTCTCACCCTTCGAACACTTTGATAACAATCTGAGTAAATTCCTTGACAATGAAAATATTGAGGATGATAAAAAACTGCTTTTACTTCAAGATGCACTTCGTCGAGTGGACAAACACAAGTCCTATCGGTCGAAGCCCACTGCTGCTGCTGCTGCTGATCCCAAAAAGGAATCATCTCCTCGGCATTCTGCTGCTGGAACACAATTGAAGAAGGAGGAATTGGATTCGATTTTAATTAAATTTTTAAATATAAGACCCCAAAATTAGGTCGAAAAACTAACACGACTCCTAGCCTATCTCTTGGAAAGTGATCACATTCAAGTTGAGAGCAATGGAACAGTGATTATAATTCGGGGCAAGAGCTATAATCTAATTGATTTAATCTATGACATTGTTACAAATCGTATATGAATACTATCATTTGACACTCATATATACAACTTTTTAAATAAATTAAACTTCCCCAAAAGTCTTATTGGCAATAGACAAATTCTAAAAAAATTAAATGAACATGCATCATCATCATCAACATCATCAACAACAACATTGACACCATTAAAAAATGAAATTGAAGAAGAAGATTTTAAATCAATTTTGGAAAATACTAGCACACCGCTGATAGATATACAAAGGCGACGACGTATCAAGTCATCATCACCACCACCACCACCAACGGCCAGTATACAAAAGGGTAGCGGACGTTACACAACGTGTTTACGTTCAAAATGGTTGAAGTTCTGAAAGGTGTTTATGAAAGTATTGGTGAGGCGGGGAGTTTAAGTTCCCCCACCATTCTTTCCTAAGTCACTGGTGTTCGCACTAAAAATGTACAAGACTAACTATAAAATGGCTCACGTTAAACACTGCATAGAAATCATAGACTTTTTGAAAGCCAATATCGAAAACTAAAAACTTTTACACGTGGTATATAGTACAAGCAGATCCTCAGACTCTCTATGAGGTTCATCGACGTCATTAGACACAGTACAATTAAATCCTACGTGAATTCCGTTTTTCGTCTCGCGACGCAATTTCAAGTCTCTGTCGAAAACAGATATTTTCTGAATGAGATCATGCAAGTTAAATTAATCACCAACGTGAATCGCATAAAAAAAATCACAAGGAATGAATTAGTACATTTGTTATTAATAAAGGAGAACAATTACTCTAGAAATAGCTGAAACAACTGTATCATAGGCACAGTCCTATACAGTCTATATGGGTCGAACACGTTATCAGAACTATACGAATTTCAATCTAACTGTATTGTACACTGAAAAATACCCTGTGTTTTATTCATTTTATCGGTAAAATAATATTTACTTATAATCAACAAGAACAATAATGGATGTAAAAAAGCGGGCCCATAGAAGATCATCATTCGTATCATGATACAATTGACATCTTTCTTAAACAATATTCCAATGAATCAAAAGTCAAGAAGAAGAAGAAGAATAAATTCAATGTTGGCGATACTGTTCGAATTAATAGAACAACTAATGTTTTTGAAAAGGGGAATTACTTATGGTCCACTGAACTTTTTAAAGTGGCAAAAATCCTAGACACTAAACCCGTAACTTATCGTTTGCGTGATACCAAAGATGAAGAGATTCTCGGGGGCTTTTATGACTATGAATTGCAAAAAGTTAAAAATGTCAGTGAAATCTATCAAAGTGAAAAGATATTAAAGACACGTACTCGTGGGGGTAAGAAACAGTTACTTGTTCGCTGGCTAGGATACAACTCTGATTTTGATTCTTGGATTTGTGTTGAAAATATTGACAATGCCCCATAATTTCTTTGTAACATTCATGTCCGTCATGCATAATCTTCTCTGCACCGAATTGAACACAAACAGTGGTTTTGTAACAAAACTCTCACTTACCATCAGATATGACGGCATGTATGATGTCGCTCTTTTCGATACCATTCTAAACAATAACTTTGACATTCTGAGAAAGGACCGTAAATATGAAATAAAAATACGACCATTTGAATTCGGTGATGAAGGTGCAATGGCAACTTTTGACTCTAATCAGTACCCTATTGCTAACTTCCCCTACAGGGAATACAATAACATGCATGAACTGTGTCGAGTTATCAACAAAAAAAATTGCAAGTCGAAAAAAAGGTGGTTTCACTTTCAATTACTCGACGGAACAAAGGAGAATTTATATTACCAATCCATATGAGACTGAAAGAATTTTCCTCAATGAGAATTTACGTGAGGTTCTTGGTTTAAAAAAACGTATTATTAAGACAGAAAATTTCAGTGGTATTGACCATGTTATCTATGCAGACTATGCACCCAGCTTCTCCACGGACACTTGTATATTTCTCTACGCTTCATTTGTGGAAACATCTCGGGATGGTAATTCAAATGTTCCCCTCCTACGAGTTCTTGAACGAAAAACCAATCAAGAACATGTTCACCACTACAATATAAAGCATCTTCAGTATGTTCCCGTAAACACTTCCTATCTGGAACTCTGTCATTTAACACTAAGAAGTTAATTGGTTGATCAAATAGCAATTTCAAACGGATTAGCTGTTATTACATTTCATTTTCGACCCATTGTAAACGACAACGACGGTACAATAACCTAAGCAATGAACAATAGAAGAACTCCATTTGTCTGTCCCGATATTGACTGTTATGTTGGTGCTTTGAGTCCACGTCAAATAGGCAATGGATTGGACTACTACAAGGGTCGTACTACAATGTCTGCCTATGGTCTCGGTGGCTGGTTTTCTAGGCTGTCTTGTTCTGCACTAGCACTTGTCAGACAATATATTGTGCCTACTGCACCGAATTTTGTTGCCTCCACGATACAGGGCTAGGGGTCAGTTAAAAACTTCAAGGAGAGTGTTAAGGAAAATGTTAGATCTTCAGCAAGAGCCGTTGGTGAGCAATTAAAATCTCGACAAAATGGGGAGGGATTGAAAAGGATGCGTTCACGTCATTCACTCATCAGTCTCCAGCCAGGCAGGAAGCAAAGGACATCAACAAGGACGTTGAGGAATAAAACAACGAAGGCCAATAAGCAGCAGCAGAAGAAGAAAAAGAAAAAGATTGTTAGATCAAAGAAGGATTTCTTCTCTTAAGATGACTTATCTCCCCCACAAGGAATCATATCCATCAATCAGTTCCTCATTGAATCTATTCAATGCTGAAAATGTTGATGTCAGTGTCAAGTATGGCTACTATGAACAATTTCACCCTCAACAACCCCTCTCGGAAAATATACACTTTCAAATATTTTCCAATGAAGACTATTTCATTGATTTGTCATCAACATTTATTGATTTAAATGTTTTGGTGAAGAAAAAGTCAGATAATACAACTCCAAATGCTGGCGATGGTCTCTTTTATGAAAACTGTATTCTACACAACCTATTCAAACAAATTAATGTATTTATTAATGGAACATTGGTGAGCACTAGCAATAATTTATCCAACTATGCGAGCTACATACAATTTATGATGATGACGCCAAAGGCATACAAGGAGATGAGAGGACAATCGCTGGGCTATGAATATCGAACAGGTGTTGATACTGACGGTGAGTTGACTACTGCAGTGACCCAGGAGTATCATCTAGTTGGAAAATTAAATCATGAGATATTCAATATATCCCAATGGCGACCCCCCAATGTCAAGATTGACATAAAGTTACAGATGGCACCATTGAATTTCATTTTGAGAAAAACACTTCCTGCAGCACCCGATGCAAATGTCATTATCACATCGGCAATTCTCCACGTCCGAAAACAACAGGTTATGAGCTCTGTTGCATTGGCAGTGGAAAAGCTAAGAGCCAATGGTAGCAACATTAAACTTCTTGTCCCCCAGACAATCACCAATCAACGTCACATTGCCACCGGTTCTCTTAGCTATAGCTATTCATCATTTATCAATGGAGAAATCCCATCAAAATTGGCTTTGGCCTTTGTGAAGAGCGGCAGTGCTGTTGGATCCTGGACTGAATATCCCCATGATTTTAATTTTTTCGATCTATCTAGCCTTGTGTGCAAAGTGAATGGTATTCCACTGTACACTCTATCATTTGACAAAAATTCATATAGAACTCTGTACGAGTTGACCATGCAATCCCTCGATCATGACTCTCAACTATTTGAACATGGAATAACCGATTCAATGTTTTCTAAAAATCATGGGGTTATTGTTTTGGATTTTTCAGGCACACAGGATATGACCATAGTACGAACAGGGACTGTACATTTAGAGTGTACATTTGCCAATGCTCTGACTGAGAGTATCACGCTACTATCACTGAGTCAATTTGAAACATATTGGGAAATCACACCCGACGGCAGTTTTCTACTAGACCTAGCACCATGAACACAAACCAAATAATCAACGTATTTAGTATGGATCCAGACATGTCCCACTACAAGTCCTAATGCATACCTTCGGACTTCATTGAAAAAATACCAAGTGTTAAAAATATCATAATCATTGTTAATAGCAGTCCATCGACTTTGAAGACTGGTCATTGGCTATGAATCTACCAACCAGCGAAGAATATTGAATTTTTTTATCGTATTGGACTATCTTATAAATTCTAAGCTCCGTACATAAGAAAATTTATTTAAAGAAGAGTGACAACCAGTATTCAAAATCAACGAAGAGTACAGGATTTAACAACTAAGACATGCGGCTTTCATGCACTACTCTTTTTCATGTTCAGATGTCGTGGCTACACCTACAATTAGTTTCTCGACATCTACGTTGACTTACCTCAATTGAAAGACTTTCTAGTGGAGAATATACTTACAAGTGTATTTAATATTTATTTTCGTGCCCTAATAATAAAATTATCTAAAGATTTATGTGAAATTGTTTATTAATAAAAAAAAAATTATATACATGAAAAAAACGACTTTTCTACTCTTTAGATTTCATCCACTACTAGGTATTTGTCGACAACAACTAGTGCAGGTAGATTATCTGAATTCACAGTGTACTGATCCTGATGTAGTGCAATGTCAGGGTCACATTTTCTACAGTAGAGTGTGACTTCACTCTTGTCATATCTCTTTGTATATTCAATGATACTATTCACATTCATTCTATAGAATTCACATGTTTCAATTTGCCTATTTGAAGCAATTTCACAAACAGTGTCCTCAAGTGTAGAATCACATTCCTTCACAGAAAAATAAAAATCTGTGTTATTTTAATAATAACACTCTTTGTACTCACAAAGATGACGTATAAACCATATTCTCTTGTAGCTCAAGCTGTTTAATCGATTACATTTTTCCTCCTCCCAGAACAGTCTAAAACAGCGACGATACCACTCTCGTAGCACTAAACTAAAATCCTGGTCAGGATTCTTTCCAATCATACCAGGATGTGTACTCTCCCACTGCTTGCATTTATCATAATGACAATTGGAGCATAGGTGACCTCTAGGATGAGAGTCACACACCTCTTCAAGACAGAAATTACATCCTTTAATTTGTACAGCATATCCTCTATGCAATTTACACGGGTTGCATAATCTACACTTTTCATCATACTCCTCAATCATTGTGCAATTCTCACATGATGACCAACTGCCCTGTGTGTACATACATAACGGACATGTATGGAACATTTTGTCAAGTGTTATCGCTCTCACTGCCACAATGAAACTGAGCTAGCAGCAAAAAAAAATTGTCTGAGAGAGAGAGAGAGAGGAGTAAATCATCCTTGAGCACTATCCTTCTTATGAAAAAAAGTCCTAAATTTCTAAACTAATGTTTAAAAGCATATCCACAATATCATTTTGTCGTGTCGTGATCAATATATCAATAAATTGTGTAAATGCATTTGGACCACGATGTAGAAGCTTCATACAATAGTCTAATGATGGAAAATCAGTTTTCATTATGTCGACAAGCATTCACCGAGAAAATATCTTCCTTTGAATAGACAACTCTAGAAAATCATCATCTAGAATCAAAGTTTTTCGATAAGAACTAGATTCCTCATTATTCTCTCTTTCTCGAATCTATACATTTTTTTTTTTTTTTTAGTCCCAACTCACTCACAACCACCTTAAGACTAAACAGAATTTATTTTTTATAATATATGAAATATAAGCATTTCTACTATAGAAAAAAAAAATACCATTGATTTATAAACATTTTTATTTAACATAATTACAATAATAATAATCACTGATGCATTTTTTTCTCATCAATATATTTCGATAGGACATCTAATGCAGACCGAAGTTTATTTATATGGAGAATATTCACTTTTCCAGCAAAACATAGTTGCTCCTCCTGCTTAAATTTGCTTAATGATATCACGTATCTCGCATACATAATGTCCCATTCAAGACATAGTCTACAGCCAGCGGTTATTTCCACAGCTAAATTAGGTACTCGTATATGGTTGCTGCTGCTGCTGTCGGTTCCATAATTAATCTCAAATAGTTTAAATGCACACCTCATTTTTTTTTCTCCAATAATATCAACTCAAATAAACTATTCTCTCTCTGAATTCAAGTATCTTAATAATATGAATTGTAAATAAAAATAGTCCTTTTATTAAAATCCTAATCACCAATCAAGTTATAATCTGTCCTCTTGCCAAAAGGCATAATGATCTGTAGAATAGGACTACCAGAAAAACCTGTTTGGTATGGGCACGTACGCAAAGTATATACCTTCAAGCAAATTCTATATGATATTTCTAATTACTATAGAAATGATACCTCTTTGCAAATGATCCTGGTAACCCCAATTCGTTGAAAACCTACATACATATCTATGCCCTAGGCGTAGGGTTCAAATATAGAGATGCCTGGCCCGTGGTAAGGCTTATTATGCACTCACTCGTGATATCTATTAATGAATGTAGGATCTGTATCTATTAATGCTTTACAGAAAACCCCTTCTTCTAAGACAAGTGCCGCTCGTAGTAATAGGTGCCTGGCCCGTGGTAAGGCTTATTACTCAATCACCCGTGAAAGTGTATAGGTGACTGCCCCGTGGTAAGTCATATTACGCAATCACTCGTGAAAGTGCATACACCATTACTACTTAGCTACACAATATGGGACCTAGATTTCGAACCCTAATATATTAAGAGGGGTGAGAGAAGAGATAAATCAGGCTAAAGTACCTATGAAAGTTAGCTTCGCTCGGGTTATTCTAAAAGAAAAAAGAAGTCAAAAGAGCATGTTAAACTATAAAAAATTTGTGAATTCCTTAAGAAATTAGAAAAGCAGTAAATTAAAGAAAGCCAAATAGGACGGGTGGCTCTATCACTCATGGAGTGGGGGAAAGGCCTCAACACGGGGGCTTATAATGTCGCCCTGGTTGTTTCGAAAATTATAATGATAAAAAAAGTTTTCGCTATGGGTGGGAACCTGCAGAAATACACGAGGCAAAGCTAATCTGTAAAAATCTAAAGTTGAGATCAGGCATAAGAAATGTCCACTAAACTAAAAAACTATGAAAGGCGTAAATTAACAACACAAAATAGGAAGGATGGCCCCAAACCCCTCATGGAGCGGGGAAAGGGCCCCTACAAGGGGTAAACAATCTCGTCTGTTTGCTCAGAAAAATGTAAGAATAAAAATAGGCTAAGCATTGTGAGAAGCCAGAATATCGTCTCTAAATGAAGGAAAAATATTTGGATGAAATAGGAAGCTACTTTGAGCACACAAAAAATTTGTCGCTAACTGGAAAAAGGCACTGTCGTCGCCGTCGTGTTCCAATGTTATGGATTGCCACCGTATCTCGTGTATATATTCCCGGCGTAGCGAAATGCTAAGCATTTCCAAAATTCTTATATAGAAGGCCTAATAGAATTGTGACTTTAAAATTATGCATTAATATTACCATAATACTAATCATAGTACAGAAAAAGAATCTTTGGAGAAACGGTAATTGGTTAATGAAAACATTTCCCCGTCATGTGTACTTTGAATTATAGGGATAATTATTTCAAATGGGAAACCTTCTGGTTGGAAAGAGAAACGGTATGACGTATGTCTCTTATGGCAAAAATAAATTTTGCAACATTCTAGTATTCTATCGCACCTTTGTATTCTAGACAAAGGTCCAAGATGATGCTCGGGAAGATACTTACAATTAGTATTAAGAATACCAGTTTTTTTTAATGAATATTTGGTAATATGATATGCCTGTAAGTATTAAAGTGAACTCGTTGGCTGATAGATTATCACAGGGTCTCCTTAGAAACAGTAATTTGGGGCTGGTAAATAAAACAAAAAAAAATGACGGGAATAATGTGTTATGTCCCTTATAAGCTGCAGTGATTTCCCCTCTATGCCCCCACTAGGCGTTTTTGGACCCTGCTATGCTTCAATATAAAAAAAAACCTCCTACGACAACAAAAATAACTATTAGTTTGAAATAGTAGTTTGATTCGTTTGAGGTTAAGGGTATTAAGGTCGAAGTTCAGGGAATGTTTAAACTAAATCAAAAGACACTAGTGTTATCAAGGTTATCAAAAGGGCACATCTGCAATCGAACGGCTCATGGTATTAACTTGAAACTTTCAGGGTTACTACTAATGTGACTGCGACTACGACCATTTCAGACTGCGACTAATTCCGAATACGACTGTGACTACTTGTAACTGCGACAACTCGTAACTGAAACTAATTGTTACTACTTATGATTGTTACTAACTGCGACTGCAACTACTTTTGACTGCGACTACTTGCGATTGCGGCTATGGCATGGCTGCTTGCGACTGCGATTATTTGCGATTGTGACTGCTATCGCTTTCAAAAACAAATTACTTCTGATTCTGATTGCAATAACGACTACTTTCGACTGTGACTACTTATGACTGCGAGTGAGTACTTGCGAATGTGACTTCGACTTCTTGCGACTACGACTGCGACTCCTTGCAAATGCGACTGCTCGTAAGCGCAACTAATTGTTACTACTTAGGATTGCGACTTCAAATACTTTTGACTACAACTACTTACGGTTCCGGCTGTGACTGCTCGCGACTGCGACTATTTGCGATTGTGCCTGCTATCAATTCTAATTGCGACTGCGCCTACACATGACTATGACTACTTATGAGTGCAATTGACTACTTGCGATTGCGACTACTTCTGACTGAAACTATAACTACTTGTGACGGCTGCTGCAACTACTTGTGACTGCAAGACTACGACAACTTGCGACTACGACTGCGACTTTCTGTGAATACAACTCCTTGTGATTGTGATTACTAAATGACTATGACTGCGACTACTTGCAAGTCCAACTACTTGCAACTGCAACTGCAACTAATTGCGACTGCGACTACTTCTGACTCCAACTACGACTACTTGTGATGGCTGTTGCAACTACTTGTGACTGCAGGACTGCAACTACTTGCGACAGTGACTACGTGTGACTGTGGCTACTTACGATTGCAACTACTCGTGACTAAGGCTACAAATTCTTGTGACTGTGACAACTTACGATTGCAGATGCGATTCCAATTACTTGCGGCTGCGATTACTTGCAAGTGTGACTATGTGCGACTGTGACTATTTACAACTGCACCTACTTGCGACTGTGACTACGACTACTTACGACTGTAGCTACACTTACTTTTGACTGTGACACCTGCAACTTGCACTACTTGCAACTGCAACTGCTTGTGGCTACCTGCAACTGGGACAACGGCTACTGGTGATTCCGACTGCAACTATTTGCAACTGCGACCACTTGTAACTGACACTGCGACTATTTATGACTACAACCACTTGTGACTTCGGCTGCGAATACTTGCGACAGCGACTACTTGTGATTGTGACTACGACTGCTTCTGACGGCGGCTATTTACACCTGCGAATGTATTTGTAGAATTTAATAGAGGAACAACGGATATAATTTAAATAAAACAGAGGGGGAAAAAAAGTCAAATAATAATTGTTAGTATTTCGGCCTCAACGTTCAGGAACCTTTGTCAACGGAAAAAAGCTAAAGTTTAACAAAATCAAACCCAACTTATAAAGATGACGACAAAAACACAAAAAAACAACAAAAACAAGCAAATAAATCAACAAAATTAAAATCTTGAATAAAATGACTGTCTAAAAAAATTTTATTCGATGTATTTCGGGAAAAACAACGTGCTGAAGGGGACAGCCAAGTTTTCCATGGTCAAGGCCGATTGTGGTCACATAATTCCGGAAGAAAAAATTTGCCCTTCAGTTATTGAAGGTGTAATGGAATTATTAAGAATTGATGAGTATAAAACGGCGGAAAAAAGACTCGTATAAAATAATAGTGGAACAGACTTTTAGTGAGTGAGTAGACTCACTAAGGTGAGTCTAGACGATATAGCTATTTCATTTAAGACTGTTACTGTAGAGAAACTCGAACTTCTATCTTCCTTGTCAGGAAGAGAGCTCACTAGCCGCTGTGCTACAGCAACTTGTAATACATAAGTAATTATAGGTTTTATGATGTAACTGGACATTCCTTACGCAGTCACACTGACAGGTTTTCTAAAATATTTATCGTCATACCTACGTTCTTTTGTAATTAACAAAAATATTCAAATAAAATCATTATATAAAGTACAGTAAAGAACGATCTCTTGCCCATAGTAATTATAATAAAGAACAACCTCTTGCCTAAACTAAATTGTTTACGCCACTTAATTATAGTATAGGTTAGTAATGCAACAGATAGCTTTGCACTGGAACATCGTAGAGAGTTTTTCAATAGCTCATTTTAATGGAAATTAATGGGGTTAAAAACCTTTTGTAATTAAAACAAATTATTTTTATTACATTAAGAATTTTTTATTATGTTCCTTAAGAAATCATCATAAGTAAAAAATTTAATAATAAAGAACGAACTTTAGCCTATACTATCTGAAATGTTTATGATAAATATTATCCGGGTTGCAGCGGTAGCTAGCAACCTAGTATAATAAAGAACGACCTCTTGCCTATACTAAAAGCATTCTGCCTAAACGGCATTTTATTTTTTTATTTTCCACAGATAGCTTGGCACCTGAACTTCGTAGAGAGTTGTTCAATGGCTCATTTTAAAGGAAATTAATGCGGTTAAAAACCTTTTGTAACTTAAACAAATTTCAATAAAGAACGACACCTAGTTAACCGACACCATGTTAACTGAAACATAAAAAGGGATTATGTAATTTCCGTCAGTGACCGAATCAAACAGTTCATGGTAGCGAACTGTATAGTAGTATAGTAGTAGGAGCAAATCGTCTCAATAGTAACCGAAACTCTAAAAACCGGAGTTTTAATATCAATAGATACATCGAAATAATTGAATTTTTATGCTAATTTTTTTTATTTATATTAAAAGACGATCATTAAAAGAACAAACCATTGCATACATTGGACTTAGTTAGCTGCCTGATTCTTTGAAAGTCGTCTCTTACTCAGGGGCGCCAATTAGGGGGGGGGGGGCAGGGGGGGGGGGGGGCATGGCCTCCCCTAGACTTTGAAAATTACCTTCTTATTTATATTTCACAGCTATTTTCTATTTTAGCTATGTGCTATAATCAACCAGCAACTGGTCCAATAAATACGACCAACAAACTGGTGCCCTAATTATATAATCTTGTTTTGAAATGTCTAAGAGCGAGTGCGTCTACACTATTTTATTTCCGAGGAGGGTTCATTCAAAACTAAGCTTCATGTGGTCAGTACCCGTTTCGTTATTGTTCTTGTGAAGAATTCGTTGTAAACTATGAGTTTTGTATATTGCCTTTTTTAGTAGCAGGGAAAGGAAATGTGTTCTAGGGTTTCAAGGGGGTTTTGGTCAGCAGATTCTTGACGTTGTTGAATAGTTTATGGGATGACTAGTCCCAGTGGAGTGTATGGGACTGTCGTGAACGGGAAATGTAAGTGATTGGTTTATGGGGTTTCTAAGCGGGAAAGTTTCACCGTGGAGTATGGGAGTGATTTTCTAAGTGAGTTTCTACGTGTTTCTCCAGTTCTTCTCTTGCCGTGTCTGAGTGAAGTCCTTGTCTACTACTCGTTTAACTATGAGTAAAAAGCGACAACAAACTTTGGATATTTTTTCGGTGAAAATGCGGAAGAAAAATGAAGAAACTTTAGTGCAAGAGACTGGCAATAGTGTCAGTGCCCAAAGTCTCGGGTTAGTTGAGATAAATTCCCCCACCTGTGACAGAAATTCGGAAACAAGCGGAACAATAAATGGCTCAGATCAACATGAAAGTTCGGTCTGCATCGCTGAACCCCATGCGGGTTCCAGTAGCAGTCAAGAAAGTCTCTCAGATATCTCTAGGACGCGTCACGACAAACTAGCTCAACCTATTCTTGAGAGATATCTGGCTTCCACTTCTAACGGTAGGAAATTCAGTGCACATTACTATAAGACTTATGAATGGATTGAATACTCAAAGAACCTGAATTCCGTGTTCTGTTTTGCTTGCCGCCATTTTTCTATGGGGACTCTAAGGGCTGGAGAAACTGCTGGAAAAAGGGCTTTCATTGAGTCAGGATTTTGCAAGTGGAAAGACAGTTCTGCTCTATTAAAGCAACATGATGGTTCTGAAAGACATAGGCATTGTATGTCAGCATGGACGGAATTTAAGATAATGAGTACTGATACGTCGAAATCTATAGCGAATGCATTAATTAAATCCAGATCTCAAGAGGTTCAGGAAAATAGAGATCATGTGAAGTACATTTTTGGCGCTATTTGCTTTCTTGGCCGCCAGGGTCTTGCTTTGAGGGGTCATGACGAATCAGAAACATCTGCAAACCGGGGTAATTTGGTTGAATTAATGGAGGAAATGTCTAAAGGCGACGAAAAGCTGAAGACCAAGTTACAGCTTCGATATGGTCACTATTGCAGTCATCAGTACCAAAATGACGCAGTTACACTGATAGAAAATGCCAATTTTTTGCCAATCAAATCGCAATAGTTCCAATTTTATCGAACTTTCGAAAGTGGAAAGAGTTATGTGTCATTATCAAGAGATTCTCGGTGTCGATGACCATGCCATAGAATCCCAGCTTTCTCTTGCAAAGCTGCAGCTGTCAAAAGGTGATATTTCAAAAATGGATCTTCTTCGAGCTATCAAAATCTTATCCGACCTCCCAGTTGCCTATTCTGCAGTGCTAAAACTGATGAAGCTAGTTGCTACTTTCCCTGTGACCACTGCCAGTAATGAACGATTCTTCTCGGCATTAGGGCGTGTGAAAGACTATCTGCGATCGACGATGGGAAACGACAGACTCAGTGATCTCATGATAATGGCCGTTGAAAAAGAGGAGGTAAAGAAACTGGATTTGGATAGATTAGTCGACGATTTTTCCAAGAAGCGACCTCGCCGCTACCCCCTGTTTTAGGTATGTTTGCTAAATGTTGTTCTTTTTTTTGCATCTTAATAAAAAAAATCGAAAAAAAATCCTTTCGGCCCCCCTACCTGTTCGTGACTTGGCGCCACTGCTCTTACTGCGCCCAAGAAAAAAAAGCCGTAGGCTTTTTCCTGTTTTCCGGGTTGCAGCGGTAGCTAGCAACCTAGTAAGAGACGATCACGTCCAATGTTAAGAAATATAAAAACCCATAGTTCCTAACAAAGGAGTCAGATCAAAACAAAAAGTACACCATTAGAACCGCCTTGTCCAAAACCCCTGTATAGGAAACTTTCTGTCCCTTGGCTTGAACAGCAAGGGAAATATATTGGCTTGAAAATTAAGAAAATTGACTTTAACCACGTTATTCTCCCCAAACGGGATATTTTTTTCTCTTTTCTTTTTTTTTGTATCCAGAGATAGCTTGGCACTGGAACATTGTAGAGGGTTGTTCAATAGCTCATTTTAAAGGAAATTAATTGGGTTAAAAACCTATAGTAACTAAAATAAATTTTTTCTAAAAGATAATAATTTTTTCCACCAAAAACTGCATTTTCGATGTCTTTTCACACTGCAGTCTTTCAAACATAATCGTATACCAGCGGTAAGATTTGAACCCACGCCTCCGAAGAGACTGGTGGCTAACACCAGTGCCTTTGACCACTCGGCCAGGCTGCCTCTCATAAATAAATATATATGTGAATTTGGGTTGCAGCAGTAGCTAGCAACCTAGTAAGTTTGTTGGTCGTATTTATTGGACCAGTTGCTGGTTGATTATAGCACATAGCTAAAATAGAAAATAGCTGTGAAATATAAATAAGAAGGTAATTTTAAAAGTCTAGGGGGGACATGGCTCCCCCCTGTCCCCCCCCCCCCCCCTAATTGGCGCCCCTGAGTAAGAGACGACTCTCAAAGAATCAGGCAGCTAACTAAGTCCAATGTATGCAATAGTTTGTTCTTATAATGATCGTCTTTTAATATAAAAAAAAAAATCAGTATAAGAATTCAATTATTTTGATGTATCTATTGATATTAAAACTCCGGTTCTTAGAGTTTCGGTTTCTATTGAGACGATTTGCTCCTACTACTATACTACTAAACAGTTCGCTACCATGAACTGTTTGATTCGGTCACTGATGGAAATTACATAATCCCTTTTTATGTTTCAGTTAACATGGTGTCGGTTAACTAGGTGTCGTTCTTTATTGAAATTTGTTTAAGTTACAAAAGGTTTTTAACCGCATTAATTTCCTTTAAAATGAGCCATTGAACAACTCTCTACGAAGTTCAGGTGCCAAGCTATCTGTGGAAAATAAAAAAATAAAATGCCGTTTAGGCAGAATGCTTTTAGTATAGGCAAGAGGTCGTTCTTTATTATATTACTATTGAGACAAGTAGCTATTATTACTATAGAGTTCATTACCATGAACTGTTTTATTGCTTCAAAATTCAAGTATCTTTGAAAATACTGCAGTATGAAAATACATCAAAATGCAATTTTTTTGACAAAATTGATTCTACTTTAAAAAGTATTTTATTTTTAATTACAAAAGTGACTAGATATTGCAATTACCTTTAAAATGAGCTATTATACAACTCTCTATGATTTTCCAGTGCCCAGCTAGCTGAGGAGAAATATCAAGCGGAAAGAAAAAAATATCCCGTTTGTGGAGAATAACGTGGTAAAAGTCTATTTTCTTGATTTTCAAGCCAATATATTTTCTTTGTTATTCAAGCCAAAGGGTGGTAAGTTTTCTTTATAGAGGATTTGGACAAGGCGGTTCTAATGGTGTACTTTTTGTTTTGATCTGACTCTTTTTTTAGGAGTTGGGGGGTTTTATATTTCTTGACATTGGAGGTGATCGTCTCTTACTAGGTTGCTAGCTACCGCTGCAACCCGGATATATTACAAACAGGAAAAAGCCTACGGCTTTTTCTTCTTTGAAATAGTAAGAGACGAACGTCAAACGATCAAGTAACTAACTAAGTCCAATGTATGCAATAAGTTTTTATTCCAATGATCGTCTTTTAATGTAGAATTAATTTTGTTAATTACAAAAGGTTTCTATATACAGTAGTTTCTTTTAAAATGAGCCATTACACAGCTCTTTATTATGACCACTAACCGTTTGATTTCATACTTAAGTTACTATGGGTTACAGTTCGTTCCTTATTGTATTTTAGGAGCTATGGGTTTTTATATTTCTTAACATTGGACGTGATCGTCTCTTACTAGGTCGCTAGCTACCGCTGCAACCTGGAAATATTTGATGAAACTTACATATTCTGCATTTACGACGAACCCTATTGATCCTTTTATGTACTTGTAGCTACCCCTGGCGCCACTGTATATCAGTTACTATTGGCGAGAGATCGTTCTTTACTGTAACTTCCATGTTTTAATTACAAAAGGTTTTTAACCCCATTAATTTCCTTCAAAATGAGCCTTTGAACAACTCTCTACAATGTTGCAGTGCCATGCTATCTGTTGAATTACTAACCTATACTATAGTTAAGTTGCGTATAAAATTTAGTATAGGTAAGAGGTCGTTCTTTATTATAAAATTTTCTAAGAAGTACGCCTCCGTATATTCACTGTGTTGTCGAACATTTTCCATTGCATCTATAAACTGTTCCGCAGTTGCCAATCCATACCTTGGAAGCTTTTCGTTAAACTGACAACATTTCTTTTGGATATTGCCATGAAGCTTTGCCAAAGCATTTCTAGCCGACTTTTCAACAGCATCCGCTCTTTCAAAGAGAATTTTAATCTGTAATTTCGAATACTTTTCGTGATCCCGATAAAACATGCGTAAAATGTTTCTCAATTTACAAAGATCAGCCTGCATTTTTGCCATCTTCTTGTATTTCTGAATGTAATTTTTCCCTTTGTCCTTATGCGTTCTTCGGTACAACCTCGCAGAGAATTTAATTTTTTCATTATAGCTTTTGTCACCCCAGTATCTACCCATTATTCTGGTAGCAACTTTTTTCTTATGTTTGTTTCGGTAATCTATATCGTTATCATACCGTTCCTTGCTCTTTTGTTTCGCTGTCTCAATTTTCCCTTCTCGATACCCCTGATCCGTAAGATACCTCTGTTTTGCTCTGTCATATTTCATTTTCTTAAATCCTGGATCACAAGACATCTTAGTAGCAATCCTTACGCGTGCTCGAGCTTTATTGCGTTTGGTGGCATTTTTATCTCTTTTAAATAAACTTTTCTTATATTTCAGGATGTTAGCTTTATTTTTTGTGTAGTAAAGTTTTCTATTAGTAGAAATTTGGATTGTTCTATTTTGATATTGTTTTTGGTTATTCTTTCTTTTTTTCCACTCGCGTGAGACCATATTTTTTCAAGATTTAAAATTATTAAGCACACAAAATCCCGTGTCGAGTATCTAAAACCTAGCATAAAACAAAACTAATTTTAAAATTTTCAGGTATTTATCTTGTTTGAATTACAAAATTAGTATTATTGGTTAGACACCATAAATATTTTTGCAGTTTAAATAATAAGTTTAGTGATTCTGGACTGAAAACTAAAATAATTGCAATTATGAGACAATAATATGGAGATATGTACTTTACGGGTTACAGGATACAATAATAAATTTGAACTGAGATGAAAAAAAAATTTCTTCCAGGAGACAAAAAGCAAAACTAATTTTAGAATTTTCATGTATTTTTGTTGTTTAAATTAAAAAATTACTATTACTGATTAGGCATCATAAATATTTTTGCAGTTTACATAATAATTTTAGCGATTAAGCCAAAAAAGAAAATTTTGGTTCCAGGAGTTTCGGTTACTATTGAGACAAGTAGCTATTATTACTATAGAGTTCATTACATGGACTGTTTTATTGCTTCAAAATTCAAATATCTTTGAAAAGACTGCAGTATGAAAATACATCAAAAATGCAATTTTTTTGACAAAATTGATTCTACTTTAAAAAGTATTTTATTTTTAAATACAAAAGTGACTAGATGTTGCAATTTCCTTTAAAATGAGCTATTATACAGCTCTCTATGATTTTCCAGTGCCCAGCTAGCTGAGCAGAAAGAAAAAGCGGAAAGAAAAAAATATCCCGTTTGTGGAGAATAACGTGGTAAAAGTCAATTTTCTTGATTTTCAAGCCAATATATTTTCTTTGTTATTCAAGCCAAAGGGAGGTAAGTTTCCTTTATAGAGGATTCGGACAAGGCGGTTCTAATGGTGTACTTTTTGTTTTGATCTGACTCTTTTTTTAGGAGTTGGGGGGTTTTATATTTCTTGACATTGGAGGTGATCGTCTCTTACTAGGTTGCTAGCTACCGCTGCAACCCGGACTAGGTTGCTAGCTACCACTGCAACCCGGATAATATTTATCATAAACATTTCAGATAGTATAGGCTAAAGTTCGTTCTTTATTATTAAATCTTTTACTTATGATGATTACTTAAGGAACATAACAAAAATTTCTTAATGTAATAAAAATAATTTGTTTTAATTACAAAAGGTTTTTAACCCCATTAATTTCCTTTAAAATGAGCTATTGAAAAACTCTCTACGATGTTCCAGTGCAAAGCTATCTGTTGAATTACTAACCTATACTATAATTAAGGGGCGTAAACAATTTAGTTTAGGCAAGAGGCTGTTCTTTATTATAATTACTATGGGCAAGAGATCGTTCTTTACTGTAATTTATATAATGATTTTATTTGAATATTTTTGTTAATTACAAAAGAACGTAGGTATGACGATAAATATTTTAGAAAACCTGTCAGTGTGACTGCGTAAGGAATGTCCAGTTACATCATAAAACCTATAATTACTTATGTATTACAAGTTGCTGTAGCACAGCGGCTAGTGAGCTCTCTTCCTGACAAGGAAGATAGAAGTTCGAGTCGCACTACAGTAACAGTCTTAAATGAAACAGCTATATCGTCTAGACTCACCTTAGTGAGTCTACTGACTCACTAAAAGTCTGTTCCACTTATTATTTTATACGAGTCTTTTTTCCGCCGGTTTATACTCATCAATTCTTAATAATTCCATTACACCTTCAATAACTGAAGGGCAAATTTTTTCTTCTGGAATTATGTGACCAAAATCGGCCTTGACCATGCAAAACTTGGCTGTAATGAGTAGGCCACAGAGAATTACATATTTTAAGATTTTATTGTTAGTATCACTTGAGACCATGTTTGTCATTGTTTAAAATCCTTCCCATAAAATCATGTGTCGAGCAGTTGGGAGCTAGCAAAAAACAAAACTAATTTTAAAATTATCAGGTATTTTTCTAGTTTTAATTGAAAAATCAAGTTTTTTTATCACACCCCGAATATTTTTTTGCATTTTAAAAATTACCCTTAGTGATTTTGAACTAAAAACTAAAATAAAACAAAAAATTTAATTTCTTTTTCTACGGAAATATAGCACAAGAGATACACACTTTAGAAGATGAGCCAAAAAAAAAATTTTTTTTATTTAATCAGCGAAAGTTTTATTACATCACTCACTTTAAAGTTATTATTGTCTCCTGAAACTAAATTTTTTTTTGGCTCAACTTCTAAGGTGTGTATCTATTTGGAATAAACTCAATAGTGAGCAAAGAAACTGGTTGTATGGAGTAAAGGACAATGGCAAGAACGGTATCCCGTTCCCAGACTCTACGGTTGAAACCACGCAAGAAAAAAAGCCTCGGCGAAAAATAGTTGAAATACTAGTTGGAGTTTCTGTGGTTTTTGCAATTGTCTGTATTATTATGTTGTCTGTATTATTATGTTGCTAGCTACTGCTGCAACTCGGATTCACATATATAGTTATGAGAGGCAGCCTTTCTAGTGGTCGAAGGTGCTGGTGTTAGCCACCAGTCTCTTCGGAGGCGTTGATTCAAATCTTATCACTGGTACATCACTATGATTTATGTACAAAAATTAAATATCTTTGAAAGTACTGCAGTATGAAAAGACATCAAAAATGTAATTTTTAGTGGAAAAATTTATTCTCTTTTAGAAATAATTTATTTTAGTTACAAATAATTTTTTACCCAATTAATTTCCTTTAAAATGAGCCATTGAACAGCTCTCTACGATGTTCCAGTGCCAAGCTATCTGTGGAAAAGAAAAAAAGAAAAAAATATGCCGAATGGCAGAATGTTGTAGTAGCTGCCACCTTTCTAAATTTTTCACCCGCACCTTGGACCACTCGGCCACGCTGCCTCTCATAACTATATATGTGAATCCCGTTCCCACACTCTACGGTTGAAGCCACGCAAGGAAAAAAGCCTCGGCGAAAAATACTTGAAACACTAGTTGGAGTTTTTGAGGTCTTTGCAATTGTCTGCATTATTATGTTGTCTGTATTATTATGTTGCTAGCTACTGCTGCAAGCCGGATTCACATATATAGTTATGAGAGGCAGCGAGGGCGAGTGGTCGAAGGTACTGGTGTTAGTCACCAGTCTCTTCGGAGGCGTGGGTTCAAATCTTACCGCTGGTATACGATTATGATTTATGTACAAAAATCAAATATCTTTGAAAAGACTGCAGTATGAAAAGACATCAAAAATGCACTTTTTAGAGGCAAAAATTTATTCTCTTTAAGAAATAATTTATTTTGGTTACAAATAATTTTTAACACAATTAATTTCCTTTAAAATGAGCCATTGAACAGCTCTCTACGATGTTCCAGTGCCAAGCTATCTGTGGAAAAGAAAAAAAGAAAAAAATATGCCGAATGGCAGAATGTTGTAGTAGCTGCCACTTTTCTAAATTTTTCACCAGCACCTTGGACCACTCGGCCACGCTGTCTCTCATAACTATATATGTGAATCCCGTTCCCATACTCCACGATTGAAGCCAGGCAAGAAAAAAAGCCTCGGCGAAAAATAGTTGAAATACTAGTTGGAGTTTTTGTGGTCTTTGAAATTGTATGTATTATTATGTTGTCTGTATTATTATGTTGCTAGCTACTGTTGCATTCACATATATAGTTATAAAAAAAAAAGAAAAAAATATCCCGTTTAGGCAGAATGTTGTACTAGCTGCCACTTTTCTTGATTTTCAAGCCAATATATATCCCTTGCTGTTCAAGCCAAGGGAAAGAAAGTTTCCGATATAGGGGTTTCGGACAAGGCGGTTCTAATGGTGTACTTTTTGTTTTGATCTGACTCCTTTTTTAGGACCTATGATTACAAACAGGAAAAAGCCTAGGGCTTTTTCTTCTTTGAAATAGTAAGAGACAAACCACAAACAATCAAGTAGCTAACTAATTCCAAGGTATGCAAATTTTTGTTATTCCAATGCTCGTCTTTTAATGTAACCAAACCCGTAGGATTTTTGAGCCTGAATTAGTGGGCGAAATACAACTGATAAGAATTTCCCTATTTTTACTGTAGGAGAATTAAAAGAAGAAACAATGGGTCGAAGTGGATTACCGGGCTTATGAACTTTAGGAAGACCATAAAAGCGAGGGGACGTGCATCAGCGTGGGTAAAACCTTTTGAGCAACTGATCTGTAGTTTTACCTTTTCCTTTTAGATAAGAAAGCTCTTTTCGGACATCCTTTACAAATTTATTTGTGGGATTAGTAGCTAATTGTACATATGTGCTAAAATCAATTTAGAAAATCTCTGACTTTTTTGTCGTAATCATCTGAACCTAATACAACAACAGTATTGCCTTTATCGGCTTTCGTAATAATCCTGGAATGATCTTTACGCAGTGCGTGTAAGACCAAGTGTCCATTTTTACTAAAAATTTTTAATTTGGATTATTAACAGAAGGTGAATCCAACAAAGTTTCAACAAATTGTGCTCTAACCTCAGCAATCTCTCCAATATCCGCATGAGAGTCATGAAAAGCCCCCTCTGTGTTCGCGATAATTTCACTATAAGGTATTTTCGAAGGGGTTACCGAAAATTTCAATCCTTTCGACACAACCTGATTTTGCTCTGTTGTAAGGGGCGTGGAGCTGGGATTTATCACAGCAGGACCAGGATACGCATTTGGGACAAAAGGTGGACTACTAGAGAGTTTTTCCAACTTTAAACGGTGTAATTTCTCAGAAAGTCTTTGTCTAGAAATCCTAAAATCATGCTGAAAAGAATTTTCAGCAATAGCCTCAATTTGAAGAAAATCAGCATAAGATAGCGTACATCATATTTCTTGTTCTAGCCTTAAAATATACTGATTTAACCGGTAGCACTTGCTTTTGCAGTCGCTAATAACATGATTCAAAATACCAAACCCTATACGTTCTGTAAATTGCCGTTCGTTACGTGTGTTTAAGTGAAATGAATGACGCATCGACTTGGGTAAAATACGGTTCAATTTACAATAATGAAGAAGATACCGATGATTAATCAAATTAGCTTTTTTTTTCTCACAAGAGATATGAATGTAGTAACAACATTGGTAAAATTCTCCCCATAAGCATGACGAAGACAATTTCTTAAACCACATTGGCCTGACATTACATAAAGAAAGAACAACGAGCAAAAATGGGGTTTTTATAGGCCAAATGAAAATACTGAAAAAACAAAGCGAATATTTCGAGAGGACAAACGCCTCTCTTCTTCAGCGCGAAACGAAATAATGCATCCAAGGAAAGTGCCGAAGAAAAAAACAAAAGCGGAAAGTCAATGTTAAAAGAACCAAAAACTTAAAAGATGAATAAAATTCATTAAAAGCCAAAAATTAAAAGAAATAAAACAGAATACCTAACAAACATAAAAACGAGTTATTTGCCAATATCCGCGACTTGCACAAAATTCAAAACAATATGAACTGTCATCGACGGATGCTAGCGAACAACTAACAGAGAAGAAGAGGCAATTTATTCACTCAAAAAACAAGACGAACTAGTAATTAGCAAGTTGGAGAACTATGTCCTTTGATTTCGGATTTTAATTAATGCATTTCTTGCAGACACCCTTGAGACCTAAGGGGTTGTTCAAGTGTTTGATTATATGACTGGGAAAGTGGTTCAAGGTTTATTTCAGGGATTACTAAAGTATCGGCTTCTCTTTTGAGAAAACCTAAATATGGCTCGTTTATTCTTAAATCAACGGAATCTCTGTTTAAAGCTAGAGCTAAATGTTGGTATTTAAAAATTTCAGCCGCTTCCCTGTAGTGCTGGACAATACCCTTGTCATGCGAAATAAGACTAGCTTGATTAAACAAAATAGTGTGGTCTGGTTTTTCAAAAATGTGCTCTGCAAGGGCAGAGTCAAAATTTTCTGTTTTTTCCGCTTTTTAAGTGTATTATTAATTGAACTAGAGTGCTGAGTTAATGTATCCGTTAGTCGCTGATCAGTTCTTCCGATATACTAAAGACCACACGAACTTCGCGTGTGGTTCTTCGCGATTTTTTGTTTACCACACGAACAAGGAATTCTGTAGACATTGGAGTTTTCACCTATCGGGATAGGGTCTTTACCTTGATAAATTTGAGATCAGATATTGTTTCTGGGTCTATAATAAGCGTAAATGTTATTTCTCCTTATATTTTTTGAAAAGTGGTCTGAAATCCCATTATCGTATGGAAGACCAAGATAATCTGAATTTTCCCTTTGATTTGTGTTTACTTTGGAACTATCTGATAATATTTTAATACGTTTTACAATTACAGAATTTATTAAACTAATTGGATAACCATTCCCAAATAAAATATCTCTAAGGTGGTTGAGCTCTAAATCCAAGAAGCGTGTTGAACAAACTTTCAATGCTCTATCAACTAGAGAAGTGACAACACCTCTTTTCACAGCAGGAGAATGATTAGAGGAATAACTTAAGTAACAGTCATTATGTGTGGGTTTTCTATAGACACCAAACTCGAAACATGAATCATTTCGATGCACCAGAACATCTAAAAAAGGAAGACGCTTCTCTGTCTCTTATTCCTGAGTAAATTTGAGTTTTGGATCCAAGTTGGGGAAATGATGAGTGTGGGTGGGGGTTGGTTGCTCTCAAATTACTTTTTACTCATAAAAAGGGTACTATAGCTTCCAATTTCAAATTAAGTGAGCCCCATCTGAACTTTATGCGACCATCCATACCATAAAAACCTTGTATACCCACAGGACGTGACTTACAACCTCATCATTAGGGAAGTGGGGGTTTTGTGTCAACCCTAGAGGCATTGATATATGTTCTTTTGATTATTTTGAGCAAAATCGCTATCTCACAATTTTAATCAGATTCATTTGGTGAGGGGGGTTAGTTAAGGTGGAAAACTTGCTTCCCTCCATTACTTTTGACTATTAAAAGGGAACTAGAACTTCCCATTTTCAAGAAAATGAGCCTTTTCTAAAGCTTATACAACCATCCCTTCCATAAAAACCTTAAATGGCCCCAGGGTATAACTTACAACTCTTGCCCCCAGGCTCTGTGATTTTTTTGTTCAACCCCAAAAGCCATGTTATTTGATATTTAGGTTATTTAAATAAAGTGGCTATCTCAAAATTTCTATTAGATGCATTTTGGGACAATACTACGTGTATATGTGTGGGAGGGGGTGGCTAGATGCCCTCTTATCATTTTGACTCTTAAAAATGGCACTAGAGCTTCTGATTATCAATCCAATGAACCCTCTCCGAAGTTTATATGACAACGCTTTCTATAAAAAACATTATATGCCCCCAGGGCATAACTTAAAACCCTTGCCCTGAGGGCTGGGGGGATTTGTCATCCTGAAAGACATAATTTCCGGAGCTTTCAACGACGTTGAACAAAGTGGTTATCTTAAAATTTGATTTGAAGTGTTTTAGGAAATAATGAGTGTCGTGGGGGGAGGGGACATTTGCCTTCCGATCACTTTCGACTGATAACAAAG
The DNA here is from genome assembly GCF_049724085.1 of Artemia sp. Qi Xiang Cuo. Lineage (NCBI taxonomy): Eukaryota > Metazoa > Arthropoda > Branchiopoda > Anostraca > Artemiidae > Artemia > Artemia sp. Qi Xiang Cuo. Next base: position 38,056,648 of record NC_142810.1, on the reverse strand, counting down.
GCACTAGTCCTCTCAGTTTCCAGTCGAATGAGACAGTTTTTGAAATTTCTACGATAACGCTTTATATAAAAACCTTATATACCCCCAGGGCATAACTTACAACCCTTGTACTGAGGGATGTGGGGGTTGTCATATTTAAAGACATAATTTCCAGACTTTTCAACTACGTTGCCCTTTTTGTATTGTCACAAACCACCAGGGCCTGGGGGTGAGGCTTGTCGTTTAGTCATGGGATGGAATGGTGGATTAGTCAAGTGAAGGGATGGGATCAAGTGGAACGGATGGTTCTGTATCTTTAGACGAGGCTCATTTGGTTGAAAATTAGAACTTCTGGTTCCTTTTTAAGCGTCAAAAGTGATAGAGGGTCTTTAGACCCCCTCCCCATAAACCCCTCTTTTCACTAAACGCACCTGATTGAAATTATGAGATAGCGATTTTGTTCAAAATAGTCCAAAGAACATATAATAACGCATTTAGGATTGACACAACCCCCCAGCGCCCTGGAGATAGGGTTGTAAGTTATACCATGAAGGCATACAGAGTTTTTATGGAATGGGTGGTCGTATAAACTTCAGATGGGGCTCATTTGGGGCTCGTTTTGAAATTGGAAATTATAGTGCCCTTATTAAGAGACAAAGTGATTTGAAAGCAACCATATCCCCCCTCCACGCTGCTAATTCTCCCTTAACACCTCCAATAAAAATTTGGAGATACCAATTTTGTTCATCGTAGTTGAAGGGTCCAGAAATTATATCTGTGAGGAAGATCCCCCCCCTCCTTACAGCTCTCAGGGCAATGGTTGTAAGTTATGCCCTGGAGCCTATATGGTACTTATAGAAAAGGTGGTCGTATATGCTTTGGAGGGGACTCTTTGAATTGGTAATCAGAAATTCTAGTGCCCTTTTTAAGACTCAAAGTGATCAGAGCGCAGCTAAACCACGCACAAACACACACATTATTACGTCGTGTTTTCTCGAGGTCCATTCAATAGATATTTTGAGACAGATCTTTTATTCAAAATAGTCCAAAGATCGAATAACAAGGCTTTTGAGGTTGATACAAACCACCAGAGCCTAAGGGTGAGAGTTTTCAGTTTTGCCCGTGGGGTATTTAAGGTTCTTGTAGAAAGGATGGTTCCATAAACTTTAGAGGTGGCTCATTTCGTTCAAATTGGTATTTGTAGTTCCCTTTTAAGGGTCAATTGTGATGGAGGTCAACTAGCCCCCCCCCCCCCAACTACCCCTCTTTTCACCAAATGTACATGATTAAAATTGTGTGATTATAATTTTGTTTAAAACAGTCCAAGGAACATATAACAATGCCTCCAAAGTTGGAACATCCCCCCAGAGCCCTGGGGCAAGGACTTTAAGTTATGCCCGGGGATTAAATAAGGTTCTTATGGAATGGGTGGTCTTATTAAATTTAGATGGATCTCATTTGATTTCAAATTCAGAGTCATAGTGTCCTTCTTAAGAGTCAAAGTAATTTGAGTCCCCCCCCCCCCCACGCCCATCATTTTCCATAACAAACATCCAAACTAAGTTTTCAGCATTGTTGAAAAGCTCAGTAATTATGTGTTTGGGGATGGTACCCCCCCCCCCCGAGGCCTCAGGGGCAGGGCTGCAATTTATGCAAATTTTGAATTGTTTTCATATAGTATATGGTATTGAAAAGAGGTATGCATGTTTGACTTCTACTTTCCCAAAATACGAAGGGCATTAATATGAGTCTTTCAGGGAGTGTTGAGGGAAGTTTTGAACTACATCCTAACATGTTATGTGCATATGGATTGTCAAAAGGGTGTCCCTCAGGAATGACTGAGTATATTGATTTGGAATTTTCAGGAAATGATAAGGGAGATGATCAATTGACCAAAAAGGCAATATTTATACGCTACCACTACTACAACTACTGCTGCTTCAACTGCTACCAAAAGTACTATTACTGCTACCACTACTATCACTAAACCTAATACTTCTGTAGCGAGTACTACTAAGGCCGATGATATTAAAAACAACATCTGAGGAAACGTTGAGGAGAAATTTGAATGAAATCAAAACATACTATGTGTATACAGATTGCTGATATGGGTGTATCAGCAAAATTTTTGGAACGGCTTATCACATCAAGAGGAAACTTCAGTGGCATCATGAATGGGATGTTCAGTTGACCAGAATTGCAAAGTATAACTGTTACTACTGTTATTGATACTGCTGCTGCCACTGGTGCCGCTAATAAAGTAATAATCATACACTATTACTGCTTCTACTGTTCCTACTACTACCACTACTGCTATGATACTAGTACAATTAAGGCTACACGTATGAAGATGAAAGTTTGACGGAATAATGAGAGGGAATTTGAGCTAAATCAAAAGAAGCCATGCACATGTAGATTGTCAAAAGGGCGTATCTAAAGAGTTGATTTTGGCATCAAGTTAAATCTTTCGGAGAATACTTAAAGGGGAAGAAGATCAATTGACGAAAAGGTAATATATGCTTGTCAGTACTAACACTAATACCACTGCTACTTTTCCTTATGCTACTACTGCTACTAAACTACTCCAACTACTACTTCAACTGCAAAAACCTGTAAATTTTAAAGTATTAAGGTGAAAAGGGCGTCAAAAGTGTACATCAACAATATTTTTGGAACGGCTTAACGTGTCAAGGGAAAACTTCCGGGGCATCATGAAAGCGATGTTCAACTGACAAAAGGCAATATGAACATGCTACTACCGCTAGTAATACTGCTACTACTACTACAAATACAAGTCTAAGACTGCAACTACTTTTACCACCACCTAAACTACTGTGATGATAGTACTATCAAGGCTAAGTCTAACAAGGTAACATTTGAGAGAATATTGATGGTAAATTTGAACTAACAAAAGAGACTATGTGTATTAGATGTGAAAATAGCGTATCTTAAGAATTGGTTTGTTTATTAAGTTGGATCTCTCAGAGAATACTTAAAGGGGATGATCAATTGACCAAAAGGCAATATGTGCGCACTACTACTAGTACTACTGCTGGTAAAATTTGAGAGAATATTGATGGTAAATTTGAACTAACAAAAGAGACTATGTGCATTTAGATTGTAAAATTAGTGTATCTTAAGAATTGGTTTGTTTATTAAGTTGGATCTCTCAGAGAATACTTAAAGGGGATGATCAATTGAGCAAAAGGCAATATGTGCGCACTACTACTAATACTACTGCTACTGCAACATTTACTAGTTCTACTACTTCTATCGTAACTGCTTGTAAGATTAAGGGCAATAAGATGAAAATTTCAAAAAGTATACGACTTTACATGTTAAAAAAGAGCAAATCGACAATATCATAGCAATAGCTACTTGTATTAAGTTGAGTGGCTGTACTACTGGTGTGACTACTATTACGACTATGCCTAAGGGTATGAAGGTGAAATTTTCAGAGAATATTTCTGAAAATTTCAACTGTACGGATGTACAACATCCATGTGCAGGTTGTCAAAGGGGGATATCAGCAATATCTTAGGAACAGTTTCGTATATAAGATTAAAACTATCAACGCGTGTTGTGAGGGATGTTGAAGTGACCAAAATAAATATTTGCATCATAATACTACTGCTTCTATTCTTACAACTACTACTATTGCTGCTATTATTATTATTGCTGCTACTAATACTGCTTCTAAAGCTAAGACTACTACCATTAAATCTACTGCTACTCCTATAATTGCTAGTGCTACTAATACTACTAATAAATCTAATGGTATTAAGGCGAAAATTTGGGGCAATATTGTAGCTGTATTGAAATAAACCGAAACACACTATGGTCACATAGGTTGTCAAAAGGAGGTATCAGCAATGCTTCATGACTGGATGATGGTTTTAAGTTAAAAATTTCATCGTGTGTTGAAGGGGATGTTGAAAGCAAAACAAATGTGTTTTGCGCATACTGCTACTAATGCTACTACGACCATTGCTACTACACAACGTAAGGGTATTAAGGTCAAGCTTTCAAGCAATATTTTGGTATATGTTGAACTAAATCAAATAGAAGTCCGAGCATGTAGATTACCAAAAGGGTGACAAAGCAATATCATAATAAGAGTATAAATTGGTAAGTTAGACCTTTTAGGGTAAGTTTTGACGGATTTTAAACTAGCCATAAGGCGCTATGTGTATACTTTTGATACTGCTTCTGCGGTTACTGTGAGTACTGACACTTAAGGGTATTAGATTGCAACGTTTAGGGGGAGTCACAATTAAACGAAAAAAAAAATACGCATGCAAGCATTAAAAGGCCATATAAAAAATATCATAGGCAGCGCTGCTCTATCATAGCAAGTAATATCATTGATATTTTAAAGGAGCTTATTTGGTTGGAAATTGAAAGTTCTAGCACTCTTTTTAAAATTCAAAAGTGATTGGTCTTCCAATCAAAATTTAAGATATCAATTTTGTTTAGTATAGCTGAACGGTCTTGTAACTGTATCTCTTGGACTGTATCTCTAGTTCAACCCCCCACAGTTATGCAATTTGCCCATTATGTTTAAAAATTAAATATTACCTTAAGATGAAATCGTAATGCACTATGTTAATACTAATTGCCAAAAAGACATCTCAGCATTATCCCAAAAACTATTGAGGGTATTAAGTTCAAACTTTCGGGGCTACTTCTATTACTACTTTTGCTCTTAAAGTTTAATTGAATCAAAATAGTGTGAGTATATCCAAGCTTTCAAAGAGCATAGACAGATTTTTTTGCGAATGGTATCAAGTCTTATACTTCAGGTCAACTAGAGGAGCTATGAAACTAAATCAAACACTACTATTCGTGTCCAGATTTTTAAAAGGGTGTATGTTGTTAAATATTGCTGAATAATTTTCTCCAGCATATAAATAGCAGGCCAAACTATAGAGTCTTTAAAAAAAACGTAAAGATTTAAACTATTATTTTCTTTTTCCCTGAAAAGACTATGTCAGTATAAAACGAACAGAAATTAATTTAAAAGACCTTTTCCACAAAATAAGTTTTTTAAAAAAAGTAAAGACACATGAGTAGGGCTCAAAACTCCTATGCCTTATCGGCAGATTATTTCAATTTTCTTTTTTTTTGCTCATTTTTGGTTTAATGGAGTTCTTTCCTTTTCTTTGAAAAGCTTATTCTGTGGGAACACTTTTTTTTTAATTAATTTTCAATGAAAAAGTTTACAAGTGCATGACATTAGAAAGCAAGAGTGATATACCTCGTTGAGATTCAAGCCGTACAGAAATTCATACGAAATCATTTTAGAATCTTAAGCACATTCCTCTTTTTTGCAAATAATGTATTGATTCAAATACTATGTTCGTAGTTGAATGGCTCTTTGATTTCCTTTGGGAGAAAGGTAACCATTTCGTAAAATTTTAAATTGGATGTCGAGAGCATATTTAGTCTTGAAGGGTCTTTTGCTTTCCTTAGCCCTATATAGCCAAAAACCCAGACCCAAAAGGCTGTCCATGTCCAATTAAAAGTAAGAGAAGGTTGGAAGATGACTTGTTGGAACGGAAATTGTGAGTTCTCGTGCACTTTTTGGAACTTAGTGCTATTTTTTCGCCAATTTTTTTAACGGGATTGCCAGATTTTACCCCCCCCCCCTCCTTCCCGAATGATTATTTTTTTCAAAATTATCAATCTCTTTTTTGTTCTTTCCCTCCTCCCCCCCCCCATAAATAAAGAGAATAAATACTCACAACCAAGCCACATATAAGTATACCAAAATCACCCAGCTAACCAATCATGAATTTAGACAATGTTGAACTCCTTGCAATTGAGAAGCCTCTTCTATGAAAATATATGCATATAGTGTTTTCATATGCAATTCCATATTGAATACTAAATTCTGGTAATTCTGTGTAAAATTATAAATTCACTTACTTTGGTTACGTGACGATACAGCCTGAGATGGCTGTGATAATATTCACAGAAAACCATTGGTTGCCTGAATGACAGCCATAATTTACATAAACTTCCGCGGTTAAACTAGGTCAGGCTTAGATACTTTCAATCATGAATCAAATTCAATTCGAGAATTTTTGATTTAAAAACTAACAGACGATTTAAATCATTGATACTCCACTAATTTTAAGACTGCAAGAGATGGACTGTGATCCCCCGAATAAAAAGTATGTCAGGTAATTCACATAATTGTTGAAATTACTCGATGAACACAGCAAAGGGTGGTTTTTGATTCATTAGCCTTGGGTAAAGGGTTGCTGACCCTCTCTTAATGGTAACTCGCATATGGGTAAAGTTTAGTCTAATTTTAAACGCTTTGGTGTTAGGATGCTATACTGATACTCGAACATCTGCTGGTTTGTATTCATCAGACCACATTTATTTAAGGGATATGGGGAGAGATTGATGACGAGAATAAGCGTAACCCGTAAGTGAGGGAAACATGTAATTCATAATTATCAGCAAGGAACCGAGTTTTTGTTATGGCTGGGTGAGACAAGCTATCTTCCTGGAATGGTAGTTTGTCAACTTTCCGAGGTTTTGCGAAATAGTCCAGCTAATGAAAATTAGCTGGACTCTTTTTATATCTCAAACTCGAGACAGGTTGAAACCCCATTTTTCAACGGGATGATACAAGACTCCGCTGTAGAGAAACACAAAGTATAGCGTGGTTTTAATTGCGTATACGATATTTAAAGTGTTGTTTTGGTTTAGTTTTTTTTTTGGGGGGGGGGGGGCAAGAGGTACCTAGGTTATGTTAGGTTACGTATTTAATACATGCTACACTTTGCCCCTCCCACCCCCCAAATTTGCAAATATATAGCTCAAATTTGTTTCTAAACTATTATATAGTCATTCTATTTGATTTTATTTCATTAGCATTAACCAAACTAGCACTATATAAAAGAATCCAGCTAATGAAAGAGTACCGCTAAATGTTTATATTTTTGATTTATTGTCATTCAAAACACAGTATGTGTAACTAGCACAACTTAGTACCTGCATGGAATGCGATTTGATTTTAAAGGACTAAGAGACTGGTAGCTCATCTCCCTAAAAAAAAAATTGTCTTTGAGCCTAGTACAATCGGCCGTCTTGTTGGTGAATTTGCACACCATTGCACACACTGTACAATATACCAATATTTATATACATAGCTGTACATGGTTCCAGCCCTTAGAGCAGAAATGAGATGGATCGGATGATTTTTTTAGGCCGGGGGGGAGGGTCAAAACACGAAAGAGCGCATTTTTAGGCCTCGACCTTTCTGAAACTAATCTCGGAGAATCCTGCCTCAGCCCTCCCCTGTACAAGTATGATTGATATCCCTTCACTATATTATTGCTTTTTATCCCTAACCACTTTGAATGGAAGAGGTGGCCGTGGGAACCTGAGAAAAGGGATAAACGCAGCAGGGTTAGGTCTCAGGAGCTTCCCCCTCCACCAAAATCCTAAATTGTTTTCAAAACTATGGATGCATCATATTCAAATTATCAAAATAAATTTGTTTTGCTTAATAATTACCCCCTCCCCAAAAAGATTCTTAGGTACATGCCTGCTTGTGAGAAAACCAATCGATTGAAAATTAAGTGCTGAAAGTGATTGGAGGGCAACCAACCCTGTTTCAGTACCGTTTTTGCTCCCGACAACCCCCATGCGATCGGATCAAAGTTTCCCGTTTTTTACAGTCCAGAAGCTCAATAACCGTGCCTTCAGAGATAACCCACGCAGCTCCAGCGGCAAGAGCCCTTAGTTATGCCAATTTCTAATTATTCTCAGATAAGTTTTATCAGGGGCAGGGAGTGAGGACCCATCCACCTTCGATGTATTATTTTTTTTTTCCTGGCTTCTTTGTAAGGAAGGGGTGGTCGTAGAAACTTAAGAGGAGGCTCATTAGATTATAAATGGAGAATTTCAGCGTACTTGTTAAGAGTAGAGTGATAGGAAGGCAACCAGCAGCCCCGCTCCTATACCTTTTTCTACCCTCCGCACTAAATAATGCAGAGTATCATTTGTTTCCACCTAGATTTCATAACGAAAAAGGAGGGTGTGGATGTTTGGTGTTAGGTAAGCGATTGGCACAAAATTTTCTTGGATCGTTTTCTTGGTCACAAAGGATTAAGTATTTTATTGTGGGAGTGGCAGGAGGGCCTGAAAACGGGCCAGTAAACTTGTCCCCCCGCAGCCCCAGGATAATTCAATAAAATTTTTAGATAGTTATTTTGTTCAAAAACGTCAAAAGCCTAATAACTAAACCCCGACAGCCCCATGGAGAATGAGCCTAAATGTAAATTGCTCATTTTTCACAGGTAGGTTTTAGTAAAAAAAATTTGCTCTATTTGGTCTTGGTTGTTCGATCAGCTAGGTGCTCTTAGGGATCGTTCGCTTAACCAAGATTCCCAGTTTCACAAGGTCATACTCTGGAAACAGCACATGCACCTGAGCAGGTCTGAAATGTTATTTGAACCCAAGTCTTCAAATTATCTGCAACGTCTTGGGAACGGCTTGTGGGTTCAAACTGAAACTTTATGTTGGGATATGTTGGGAATGCGGCCAAGTAGACATCAAATACCAACTTCACGGGGGGGGGGGTGTATCGAAAGGCAGTATATGTATCCAGGTAATTGTAATAGCGTATCTGTGAAATCTCTAGTTACAGCTTGGGGGATTCAGTGAAAACTTCTATGTATTGTACGAGAAAGGAAAGGAGGAAGGAAGGGTGAGGGGAACTCATTTTTGTGTTGGTGGGGGGGGGGCTGATTGTTTTAAACTCCAATCTGCCAAATTCATTGTTCCTAATAAAATCCCATAATGGGACTTACAATTTATGCATGGTTAAGTAGTAAGGCTTATCAAAAGACACTTTCAGTGCGTTCGAGCATCCCAAGAATGTATATCCGACATACCCGATTAAAGAGAAACAAATGACAACAGAAGTTAGAAGGATTACTACCCTACCTGAAACGGTCTAATCTGGATTATTTATCGGATAAATTCAACCTGGTAGCCCCCAAAAATGCCTGATGACCAAGGATAAGCGACGTTATCCTGGTTGCAGCGGTAGCTGCAACATAGTAAAGAGCGAACCACATCCCATAGTAAACTCGTTTTGAATAAAATTGCCTAGTGAAAAAAATTGCCAACTGACACTCACTAAGGAATGGTACCTATTATTTCGGTTCATCTTAAAAATAAAGTTTTATTGCGAAAAGAAATTTATGGTGATTTCGAGAAAAGTCTTAAGCCCCTCGAAAATGGCGTCACATCAAAATGAAAAGTATACCATTGGAATCAGCATGGTCGAAACCCTCTTACAGGGAAATTTAAGTCCCCCTCCTTGAACAAAAAGGCAAATCACTTTTTTGCATCGGTAGCACCGATATGTCTCCCGTTTTCTCAGGCCTAGCGGGCTACCAGAACATCAGAAAGAGAGGCTTAACGGCTCATTCAAAAGCTATTTCTCATATCTACGTGCTTTTTTACAAATTCCGCAATCTGCAAGTGCCATTTGGCACTAAAATGGTACTTTTTGGGCCATTCCTCAAGGGGTGGCACTAGCAGGCTACCAGAACATCGTAGACAGATTTTTTATAAAAGATATATAAAGATATTGCTCATGTGTACGTCCTTCGTATAAATTCCACCATTAGCAAGTTCCAAATGGCACTAAAAACGGGACTTTTGGTGCCATGTGTCAAGTGGAAAAGATGGGGCTAGTGGGCTAAGGGTTATTTTTAATGACTCATTGGAAAGCTATTGTTCCTATCTACGGGATGTTTATCAATTCTACCATTCGTAAATGTGATATAGCACTAAAAACGCTTTTGGTGTCACATCTTAAGTAGAAAAGTTTGGAAGTATAAAATAATATCATTGTAATAATTGTGCACCAAAATCCTTAAATGGAGGTTTGCAAGAACACCTCTTGTATATTCCTCCTCCAAGCCCGTTTCATAAGCTACGTAATCATGGTTGCAGCGGTAGCTGCAACCTAGTAAAGAGCGAACAACAGCCCATAGTAACCAAAAGTTAAAAAACGCGTTTTTAAAAAAACTGCCTGGCGAAAAGACATCTGGGAGAAACACCGCTCGTATGTTCCTCCTCTAAGCCCCTTTAATAAGCTACGTAATCATGGTTGCAGCGGTAATAAGTAAAGAGCGAACAACAGCTCGTAGAAAGCAAAAGTTGAAAAACGCGTTTAAAAAGAAAACTGCCTGAGGAAAAAAATTGCCATCTGACACTGATTCAGGACTGGTAACTATTATAACGGTTTGTCTTAAAAGTAAAAGTTTATTGCGAAAAGAAATTTATCGTGATTAAAAAAAACGAAACCCCTCGAAAATGGCGTCCGATCAAAATGAAAAGTGTACAAGTAGCGTCAGCATCGTCGGAAATCTCAGGCAGGGAAATTAAAGTCCCCCTTCTTGAACAGCAAGGAAAATAACGTTTTTGCATCGGTAGCACTGATCTGTCTCCCGTTTTTTTTTTTCTTCTTCCTCTTTTTTTTCCAGGCCTAGCGGGTTACCAGAACATCATAGAGAAATGCTTAACGGCTCATTCAAAAGCTATTTCTCATATATACGTGCTTTTTATAGATTTCGCTATCTGCAAGTGCCATATGGCACTAAAATGGCACTTTTTGTGCTATTTCTCATTGGTTGACACTAACAGGCTACCAGAACATCGTAGACTTATTTTTTATAACTCATATAAAATAGATTGCTCATATCTACGTTCTTCCTATAAATTCCACCATATGCAAGTTCCAAATGGCACTAAAAACACCACTTTTGGTGCCGTGTCTCAAGTGGAAAAGCTGGGGCTATTGGGCTAGCAGAATTTAAGAGTGATGTTTAATGGCTAATTTTAAATCTATTGCTCATATACATGTGTTTTTCTTATCAGTTTTACCCTTTGTAAGTGCGATATAGCACGCAAAACAACACTTTTGGTGCCACTTCTTAAGTGGAAAAGCTCTGAAGTACAAAACAGATACTATTGTAATAGTTTTGTTCCAGAACCCTTAACTGGAGGTTTACAAGAACCCTTCCCGTACAGTCCCCCTCCCAGCCCCCTTATTAAGTTTCAAAAATCGTCCGCTCATCAGCAAGATACGGAAACATTAGCAGGCTACCACATCATCGTCGATGGATGTTTAATTGCTCAGTTAAAAGCTATTGCTTAAATTTACTAGGTTTTTACAAATTTTACCACACATTAGATTCCACAGATTTCAATGCTAACTAGTTTCTTGGGAGAATTTGCAATGAACTTTTTGTCATGGTTGAAGCATTAGCTGCAACCTAGTAAAGAGCGAACCACAACCTATAATAACTAAAAGTTAAAAAACGTTAAAACGGTCTTTATTCTTTTTTCTTCCAGGCCTAGCGGGTTACTAGAACATCATAGAGATGCTTAATAGCTCATTCAAAAGCTATTTCTCATATGTACGTGGTTTATATAAATTCCGCCATCTGCAAGTGCCTACTAAGTATAGCTACTGATGACGGTCACTGCATATGTGACCGAAATATCTAGTATTTTGTGAATTTTATCACTGTCTATTAAAAGGATTTTATCCCTATTTGAACTTTTATTCATTGTCCGGGATATGCTTTAAAAAATGAGTGAATCAAATTTACAAAAATAGTGGATTATCTGAAAAGTAATCATAAGAAGGGACAAACCATGATTAAAAAAAAAAAATCCATGCTGAAATCAAACGCATGATAAGTTAGTTTGGAGTCCAGTGCTGTACTAACAGAATCACGCCTCTAATAATGCAATTTAATATATTGGTGTTTGTAGGACATTAATTGCATAGCTTTTTAAGAGGGTCTGGAGAAGGAACATGCTGGAGTTGTTCTTGCAAACCTCCAGCTAAGGGTTTTGGACCACAATTATTACAATGATACCGTTTTATGCTTCCAGGATTTTCCACATAAGAAGTGGCACCAAATATGTTGTTTTCAGTGCTATATCTCACTTACGAATGATAGAACTGATAAAAAGCACGTAGATATGAGCAAAATTTTTCAAATGAGCCATTAAACATCACTCTAAAAAGTTTTGGTAACCCACTAGCCTCAGCTTTACCACTTGAGACATGGCATCAAAAGTACCGTTTATAGTGCCATTTGAAACTTGCAGATGGTGGAATTTATAGGAAGAACGTAGATATGAGCAATATTTTTTATATGAGCTATCAAAAAATTATCTAAGATGTTCTGGTAGCCCACTAGCCCTACCTAAACCCCGGTAGAGTATAACTACTGATGACAGTCACTGCATATGTGACCGAAATATCTAGTATTTTGTGAATTTTATCACTGTCTATTAAAAGGATTTTATCCCTATTTGAACTTTCATATATTGTTATGGAAAGGCAATGGGGCCTCCGAAATTATCTACCGGCATATCCCGTGAAGATTCATATTAAACCTATTACATATATCTACGTGCTTTTTATCGATTTTACCATCCATAAGTGCCATATAGCACTAAAATCGGCGCTTTTGATGACATTTCTTAAGTGGAAGAGTTTGGAAGCATAAAACAGTACCATTACAAAAATAATGGTCCAAAGCCCTTAACTGGAGGTTTGTATGAGCCCCTCACATATTCTTTCTATCCAGAACCTCTTAGTAAGTTTCCTAAGTCGCCTACTCATCTTAAAAATTAAAGATTATCGCGAAAACAAATTAACTAAAACTAAAAATTTTTCAACTAAAATTCTACCAAAAATTAAGCTTGATTGATCGACAATTTTGAATTGAACCTTCAAACTTCACTTTGCGATGAAGCCTGTGTGCTGGTTCTAACGCCGGTAATTGAGGGGAAGTGACGTCCTTGCTCCCTTTGATGTTTTGCTACTGCCTAGATTTTGAAAAACACCTTTTTTGGTCATTTCATTGGAAAACCCACTTTTTTTCATTAAAAAAAAAAAAAATGGGGAAAACAACACATTGTGTTAGCACATTCCCACATTGTGGGAATATGCTATCAAGTCAAATTTATAAAAAAAGCGATTAGGTATGAATTTAAGCTTTTAAATTAGCACTTAAACAGCTCTCTTTTGTTACAGTAGCCTTCTAGTTTCTGCTAGTCAATAGGTGATTTATGAAGCCATGTCTTCATTGTGGCTTTTCAGGCGACGTCGGCCGAGTAAAAACAGCTTTATACTCTTCGAAAAACAAACGTTCCAGAAAAACATATATTCTTTTGTGAAGTATGGATAATGAACTTCATGTTATAGACTGAAAGTTTTTCGTAGCTGTCAAGGTTGTATGCAGTATTTTCTAGAAGTGTCTTATCTCCCCTAGATCGGTGATATTTAGAAATTATATTAAAAATAAATTTTCAACTGAAACTGAGGAGAGACATTAAAACTTAAAACGAACATACATTATTCCGCATAAATAAAAAAGATCATGGCAGCCTTGTTTCTTCATTAGATTTTAATCAAAAACTAACAAATATTAATTTAAAAAAACAATTTTTTTTTGCCGGAAGTAAAGAGCGAAGTTGAAACTTAAAACAGACAAAAATTTTTACTTCAGAGCCTATCTAATATATATATATATATATATATATATATATATATATATATATATATATATATATATATATATATATATATATATATATATATATATATATATATATATATATATATATATATATATATATATATATATATATATATATATATAACTAGTACAAATAAACCCACTAATTATGTTTCCCTATGCTTTCAGCATTATAGAAAACTAGTGCTTTACTGAAAACACAAAATAATATAGGAGTTCCTGTACAATAAAAGCAAACGAATCAAGGACATTTTTTACGGAATAAAAATATCATCAATCCCTTTTAGGATCAATCTCTTTTGAGATAAACCAGCAATCCATTTTAGGATGGTTGCTTTGTTGTTGTTTTTTACGTTTAATTTGGTATCACTTCTGCACAATGGCTCAGTTCAATGACAAGCTTCGTTTTGGCTCTGAAAGGGACATGTCATGATTAGTTTGTTGACAGGTTCAAAGTAAATCCATCTTGATGCATTAGGACTATTGACTAGCTTTATAATTTGTATCATAGCTTGAAATTCACAGTTGTATAGAGAAAAATAATCGGATTTCCAGAGTTTATATTATGTCTTATTTGACCTTCATTTCGAATATTACTAAAGCATATTTCTTACAATTTAAAATTGTATATTACTCACTATTGGTAGTATAGCAGGCGAGACAAAAGTGCTACCCGATAAATCAGTCCAATATTATTGTATACTGTTCAATTACTTCGTGGTTATAAAAAAAAAAAAAAATTTACGCTTATGTTTTTAAGATAATTTTAAGCGTATACTGAAAGTTACTGATTTCACAACTGGTGTAAGACTATGAAAAGCTTTATAGATTTATTTATTGCTGTTAGGCTACATAGTCACTTTTGGTCCCAAATCAATACGCCTGTTTTTTATAGTTGACTTTTGTGTTTTCAGTAAAGCGCTAGTTTTCTATGATCCTGAAAGCATAGGGAAACATAATTAGTGGATTTATTTGTATTTGTTTTATTGATATATATTAGATAGGCTGTGAAGTAATAATATTTGTCCGTTTTAAGTTTCAACTTCGCTCTTTACTTCCCTCGGAAAGACTCAAACAGAGTCTTTCCGAGTCTTAATTAATATGTAAACAAAATCCCATCTTTCTAAAAACGGAAAAAAATTATGAAGTTATATGCAGTGAACAAGAAGAAACAGTAATTATGACGTGTGACACAGCTTAACGGATTTGCCGATAAGCTACGTCTACAACTACTTAAAAAAAGTTTTTCCGAGGGAAGTAAAGTGCGAAGTTGAAACTTAAAACGGACAAAAATTATTATTTCATAGCCTATCTGATATATATATATCAATAAAACTAGTACAAATAAAGCAACTAATTATGTTTCCCTATGCTTTTAGGATTATAGAAAACTAGCGCCTTACTGAAAACACAAAACGATATAGGAGTTTTGGTACAGTAAAAGCAAATCAATTAGGGACACTTCTTACAGAATAAAAATATTATCAATCCCTTTTAGGATCAATCACTTTTAAGATAAAGCGACGATCAATTTTAGGATTGTTGCTTATTTCCTTTTTACGTTTAATTTGGTATCAATTCTGCACAATGGCTCAGTTCAATGACTGGCTCTCGTTTTGGTTCTGGAAAGGACATGCCATGATTAGTTTGTAGACAAGTTCAAAGTAAAGCCTTCTTGATAGTATTATGACTATTGACTAGCTTTGAAATTTGTATTAATTTAAAAAATACATTTTTTCCGAGGGAAGTTGAAAGCGAAGTTGAGACTTAAAACGGACAAAAATTATAACTTCAGAGCCATCTAATATATATACCTAATCGCTTTTTATATATTTGACTTAAAAGCACATTCCCACACAGTGCACTTTTGGTTGTTTCTCCCATTTTTATAAATGAAAAAAGCGCCTTTTCCAATGAAATGACCAAAAAAGATGTTTTTCAAAACCTAGGTAGGAGCAAAAGACTAAGGGGGCAAGGACATCCCTTCCCCTCAATTACCACCGTTAGATCTAGCACACAAGCTTTATTGCAGAATGAAGTTTGAAGGTTCAATTCAAAACTGTTGATCATGCAAGATTAAGTTTTGGTTGAATTTTAGTTGAAAACTTTTTAGTGTTAGTTAATTTATTTTCGCAATAATCTTTAACTTTTAAGATGAGTAGACGATTTATGAAACTCACTAAGAGGGTCTGGCAGGAGAGTATATGTGAGGGGTTCTTATAAACCTCTAGGTGACGGTTCTGGACCATAATTGTTGCAATGGTAATGTTTTATGCTGTCAAACTCTTCCACTTAATAAGTGGCACCAAAAGTGCCGTTTTTAGTGCTATATGGCACTTTTGGATGGTAAAATTAATAAAAATCACGTAGATATGAGTAATAGGTTTAATTGGAGCCTTCCCGGGATATTCTTTAGAAAATGAGTGCATCACATTTGCAAAAATAGTGGCTTATCTGAAAAGTAATCATACTAAGGGACAAACCGTGATTAAAGAAAAAACAAGCTTGAATCGAAGGCATGATAATATAATTTGAAGTCCAGCGCTGAACTAACAGAACCACACTTCTAATTATGTAATTTAATTTATTGGTGTTTATAGGACTTTAATTGCGTAGCTTATTAAGGGGGCCTGGAGGAAGAACATGTTGAAGGTGTTCTTGCAAACCTTCAGTTAAGTGTTTTGGACCATAAATATTGCAATGGTGCCGTTTTATACTTCTAAGGTTTTCCACTTAAGAAATGGCACCGAAAGTGTTGTTTTCAGTGCTATACCTCACTTACGAATGGTATAATTGATAAAAAGTACGTAGATATGAGCAAAAATTTTCAAATGAGCCATTAAACATCACTCTAAATAGTTCTGGTAGCGCATCAATCCCAGCATTTTTACTTGAGATATGGGACTAAGAGTAGGATTTTAAGTGCTCCTTGAAACATGCAAATGGTGTAACTTATTAGAAGACTGTAGATGTAAACAATATTTTTTATATGAGTTATCAGAAATCTATCCACGATGTTTTGGTAGCCTGCTATCCCCAACTCTTGAAAAACGACATAAAAAGTGCCCTTTTCCATGCCATACGGCACTTGCAGATGGTGAAATTTATATAAACCACATATATATGAGAAATAGCTTTTGAATGAGATTTTAAGTATCTCTAAATGATGTTCTAGTAACCCCCTAGGCCTGGAGAAAAAATGCCGTTTTAACATTTTTTATCTTTTAGTTACTATAGGCTGTGGTTCGCTCTTTACTACGTTGCAGCTAATGCTTCAACCATGACAAAGAGTTCATTGCAAATTCCACCCAAAAACTAGTTAACATTGAAATCTGTGAAATCTAATAGATGGTAGAATTTTTAAAAAACTAGTATATAAGCAATAGCTTTTAATTGAGCCATTAAACGTCTATCTACGATGGTGTGGTAGCCTGCTAATGTCTCAGTAGCTTACTGATGAGCAGAAGATTTATGAAACTTACTAATGGAGCTGGGAGGAGGACTGTACGGGAGGGATTCTTGTAAACCTCCAGTTAAGGGTTCTGGAACATAACTATTACAATAGTACCTGTTTTGTACTTCAGAGCTTTTCAAACAGTTCGTGGTAACGAACTGTAAGTAAGGAGCGACCCGGCTCAATGGTAACCGAAACTCTAAAAAACGGGATTTTGATACCAATAGATATATCAAAAGAATCAGATTTTAATTCTGATTTCAAATATATAAGTTTCATTAAGTTTAATCTTACCCATCAAAAGTTACGTGCCTAAGAAAATTTGGCTGGTTTTCGAAAAAAAGGGGGAAAGACCCCCTAAAAGTTAGAGAACCTTAATGAAAATCACACCATCATATTCAGCGTATCAGAGAACCCTACTGTAGAGGTTTAAAGCTCCTATCTACAAAAATGTGGAATTTTCCATTTTTTGCCAGAATAAAGATCACGGATGCGTGGTTATTTGTTTGCTTGTTTGTTTGTTTTTTTGTTTGTTTTTTTTTTTTTTTTTACCAGGGGTGATCGTATCGACCCAGTGGTCCTAGAATTTCGTGGGAGGGCTCATTGGAACGGAAATTAAAAGTTCTAGTGCCCTTTTTAAGTGACCAAAAAAAATGGAGGGCAACTAGGCCCCCTCCCACGCTCATTTTTTTCCCAAAGTCACCGGATCAAAATTTTGAGATAGCCATTTTGTTCACCATGGTCGAAAATATGATAAAAATGTCTTTTAGGATGACTTGATCCCCCAAAGTCCCCAGGGGGAGGGCTGAAAGTTATGAACTTTACTCAATGTTAACATATAGTATTGGTTATTGGGAAGTATACAGACTTTTTCAGAGGAGATTTTTTCTGGTAGGTGGGGGAAGGAGAGGGTCGGGGGCTATATGGAAGGATCTTTCAATGAAGGAAGATTACATGGGGGAAGGGACAGTGCTATGAAGGGGGCGCCTGATTTCCCAGCATTATTAAAGAAAAAGATCAGGAATTAAATAAAAAAACAAGTTTTTCAACTGATCAACTGATTGTGATTAAGAGGTTATTTTTAAAGAACTGGAAAAAAAATTCGAACTATAGTTTAAAGAGCAGGGTATTGACTAGGGGGCGAACCCCCTAATATACGTGTTAAAAATTTATGAATATAGAAGTTCGTTACGTAACTTAATTCTAAGTTACGTATATTTATTACTAATAAAAACGTTCGTAAATAAAATTAAACAAGTTTCGAGAAAGCCATTTAACCAAATATAATATGCAAATTTTGTTTTAATTATTCATGTACGGTGAGCCAAAATCAAAACCTGCATTAATTCAAAAACGTTCAAAAATTAAATAAAAAAACAAGTTTTTCTAACTGAAAGTAAGGAACGACGTTAAAACTTAAAACGAACAGAAATTATTCCGTATATGAAGGGGCTGTCCCCTCCTCAACGCCTCGCTCTTTACACTAAAGTTTGACTTTCTCACAACTCTATTTTTTTAAACAATAAAAAAACTTTAGCGTAAAGAGCGAGGCGTTGAGGAGGGGACAGCCCCCTTCATATACGGAATAATTTCTGTTCGTTTTAAGTTTTAACGTCGTTCCTTACTTTCAGTTAGAAAAACTTGTTTTTTTTATTTAATCCACTTAAGAAGTGGCATCAAAAGTGTTGTTATCAGTGCTACGTTACATTTATGAATGATAAAATTGATAAAAAAAAAACACGCATACAGAGCAATAGCTTTCAAATGAGTCATTAAACATCACTTTTATAAGTTCTGCTAGCTTAATAGATCAAGCTTTCCCACTTGAGACACGGGCACCAAAATTGTCATTTTTAGTGCCATTTGAAACTGCTGATGATGGAATTTATATGCAGGACGTAGATATGAGCATTATTTTTATATGAGCTATAAAAAATCTGTCTACGATGTTCTGGTAGCCTGTTAGTGCCACCCCTTGAGGAATGGGACAAAAAGCGCTCTTTTAGTGCAATATGGCATTTTCAGATGGTGGAATTTATAAAAGGCAGTAGATATAATAAATAGATTTTGAATGAGCCATTAAGCCATCTTTCTAAAATGTTCTGGTAGCCCGCTAGGCCAGCTGAAAAAAGAAATAAAAACGACAGACAGATCAGTGCTACCGATGCAAAAAATTGATTCTCCCTTTTGTTCAAGAAAGGGGACTGTAATTTCCCTGTATTGGGTTTTCGACCATGTTGATTCCAATGGTACTCTTTTCTCTTTGTTCTGATGCCATTTTCGAGGGGTTTCAGGCTTTTTTCTAGATCACCATAAATTTCTTTTAGCAATAAACTTACTTTTAAGACGAACCGAAATAATAGTTTTCATTCCTGAGTCACTGTCAGATTGCAATTTTTTTTCACTCGGCAGTTTTTTTTTCAAAATGGGTTTTTATCTTTGGTTACTCTGGCTGTGGTTCGCTCTTTTCAAGGTTGCAGCTACGGCTGCAACCATGATGGAGTGCACATGATTAATGTTGTTGTTCGCCTAGTTGTCCATGGTGTTTCGGGGGAAGGGGCAAGTGGATATTGAGTCAGGACTTGGGGGGTGGGCAAAGTTAAAATGAAATAGACCTTGTGCATACAGGGTATCAAAATAACATATCTGTAATATCTCGAGAAAGGATTGGGGATGGAGTTGAAACTTGTATGTAGTGTTGGAGAAGGAAGGGAGAGGGGTAAGGGGCAGAAGATGCTATATCTCCAATCCAGTAATACATTTTTGTACTATAAGCCCCTATAAGAGCTATAATTTATTCCTGTCTAGGTAACAAGATAAACTAAAAATACACTGTGTGGTACCCGGTTATTAGAATAGCGTATCTAGATTACCTCTGAAATGGCTTTTGGTAACAAGCTGAAACTTTCATAGAGTGTTAGGGGGTCAAGTAGACATGGAATTTTGAATTGGAGAAGGTAGAGGTAGGGGGGGGCTAAAGATATTTTTTTAACCCCCTAGGGAGATGTGGGGGTTTAAATGATATATCTCTAGTCACCTAATTGTTTTTGCACTACTGTACTCTGTGGAATTCATAATGTATTTTTGGTAAAGTAGTGAGATAAATGAAGAGACACTGTGGGTTACCAGGAAATCGAAATAGTGTAAATATTAAACGATAGCGGTATATTAAATAAAAAAAATTCTGGAGTGTTGAGAAGAAAAGTTGAACTTAAATTGTGACTTAGGATAGGGGGGAGTGGGTAAGTGTCTAAAGATTTGCTCTCAAATTTGTTTAAATTTTGGAAGCAATTAATTTTTGCTGAACTAGTAAACATTCCGCGTAAAGCAGTGATGTAGGCAAAAAAACATCTTGCCAGATTATTAAAATATTGTATGTGCAATCTCTCAAGAGGTTAGCAGCTGGTTTTGTATTAAATCAGAAGTTCAGCCCGGTTGTGTTCTATCCCCCTTTATGTGGATTATCTGTGATGGGCTTTGTCTCAAGGAGCACAGGAAATACAATGGAAGACCATGGAATCCAATGGAGAGGATAAAGTCTCTTGGATTTAAATTATGCTGATGATTTAAGCATCCTAGATGAAAGTGTGAGCAAAATGAATGAAGTTTCAGAGGTTTTGCGAGTTCAGGGTGTTAGAATTGATTTGAACATTAATGTTCAGAAGACCAAGTCACTAAGGCAAGGAATAAGCGAAGATAAAAAGGTGACGTCGGGTAATGAAAAGATGGATCAAGTGGGCAGCTTCACTTACCTTGGTAGTATTATTAGTAAATACGGTGGGAGCAGTGAAGATGTTAAAAGTAGAATAGCCAAGGCTCGGGGTGTTTTTTCACAGTTAAAAAAAGTCTGGAAGAATAGGAAGATAACTCTGCAAACCATTAGAATATTAGAAGCTACAGTGATGACAGTGGTCAAATATGGCTCTGAAGCATGGACGCTCCGAAAAGCGGATGAAGATTTGCTAGATGTTTTCCAGAGAAATCGCTTGAGGATTGTTCTGGGTACCCGGCTGACTGACCGTATTTCAAACAATAGGCTATACGAAAAATGTGGTTCAATACCGCTTTCTAGGTCTATAATGAAAGAAAGGCTGAGGTGGTTAGGGCATGTTGTGCGGATGAAGGATGACAGATTGCCGAAGATTATTCTTTTCGGCCAACCATCTAGGGCTAAACGGAAAGCAGGTCGTCCCCATCTGGGGTGGAAGGATGTCATAAAGACAGGTTTAAAGGAAATGGGAACTTCGTAGGAGGGTGTAAAAAGGTAGGCTTTGAAAAGAATGAAAGGGAAATGGAGTGTGCGTGAATGTGCTGGCGTCAGGCAGATTGATGATCCGGTGAGTTGTTACTAATAGTAGTAGTATTAATCTCTCAAAAACAGCTTGGAATATTGAATTGAAGTTTTCGAGGGATGTTTGTAGCCAAATGGCCTGGCATGGATGTTGGAGGTAAAGGAGGCCAGGAAGCCATTTTGATTTAAGGGAGGGGGCAGAGGTAAATTGATGGATACTATGCATCCTTGTTAACCAAACAGTATATATGTAACATCTCAAGGAATTCTTATGGAGAAAGAACTAAATCTTGTGGAGAGTTGGGGGCGAGGACACTTTACATATTGAGTTAAAGGTAGGAAATGTCAGGGACAACAAATGTGTCTAATATGCCTGAGAGTTTTGCCACTATTAGTCCAAGTAGAGCCTTGATTCTGCCAATGGGGAAGTAGTGAGGTCAAGAGATAATTTGCCTGGGCTACCGAAATAGCGTATTTATAATATCTGTGGAACTATTGGGGAGATCGAGCTAAAAATCTCAGGGAGTGTTCAAAATAGACCGACAATTTTCTCTTGAAAGATTTAAAATTATATTCCTAGGCTGTTGGCTCTGTGATGCAATGCAGAGCTGAGACATGGTATGCATCAGCTCAGTCATAAAGACTGAGAAGAATCGAAGGTCTGTGGTGGTTTGTTTCGACCCAAGCAGCCGAGCGTACCTTACGATGGTTTGGACACCTTCTTCGAATACCCCTGCATTTAGCCACAAAGACAATCTAGGTTACCGAAATAGCGTATTTATAATATCTTGGGGACGACTGGGATATCGAGCTAAAACTCTCAGGGAATGTCCAAAATAGACCGACAAAATTTTCTCTTGAAATATTTAAAATTATATTCGTAGACTGTCGGTTCTGTCGGTGACCTCTTGATGCAATACGAAGCTGAGACATGGTATGCATCAGCTGCAACCCTAAAAACCATCGATGTATTCCAGTCATAAAGACTGAGAAGAATCGAAGGTCTGCAGTGGTTTGTTTCGACCCAAGCAGCCGAGCGTACCTTACGATGGCTTGGACACCTTCTTCAAATATCCCTGCATTTAGCCGCAAAGACAATCTATTTTTCATATCTAGGTGATGTTTATCAATTCTACCATCCATCAGTGTAATATAGCACGAGAAACAACACTTTTGATGTCACTTATTAAGTAGAAAGGCTTGGAACTATAAAACGATATCATCATTGTAAATAATTATGGTCCAAAACCCTTAACCGAAGGCTTTCAACAACACCTCCCGTATTTTACTCTTCTTAGCCCCTTAATAAGCTACGCAATTAAGGTAAAACAGCTAATATATCAAATAGATTATTAAAGGCTTGGTTTTGTTGGTAAAGTGTTCGACTTTGAATTAGAGTCGCTTGCGATCAACTCCTGCTTGTTTATTTGTTTGTTTGTTTTTTCAAAAATTGTTTTCTCCCTTCTATACGATCATTTTCAGATAATCATCACAATGCACTCATTTTTTAACGCATGTCCCAGGAAGGTATTTGGTCAAGCATTTTGACTCAAAATGGAATAGAGGTTATCCAGTCCATGGTTTGCAAGACATTCTAAGTAGATCACTAAATCCATACCCCAACGAGAAGCGTAACTTTGTCAAAATCCTGTGGGGGGTGTCATCGTTTGAGCCAATTTTTCCAAATCAAGCGAAAATGACAGAAAAACGAGCCATAGCAACGATGCATAAAGTCAAAATTAATAAAACTTAGATTTTATGAACGTTATCTGATGTATCTGATAAAGACGTTGTTATAGAATTTAATCACTCTGATACTTTGATTTTGTCAATTTTATCCAATGTAGCTGACAAAAGATGTTGATTAAAAATTTATTCACTCTGACACTTACATTTAGTCAATGTTATCCTATGTATCCGAGAAAAGGATGTTGATATAGAATTTAATCACTCTGATACTTAGATTTTGATAATGTTTTCCGACGTATCCAGCTAAGGAAGTTGATAAAGAATTTATTCACTCTGATGCTTAGATTTTGTCAATGTTATCCTATGCAACCGACAAAGGATTTTGATAAAAAATAATCACTCTGATACTTAGATTTTGATAATGGTATCCGACGTATCCAGCATAGGATGTCTATAAAAAATTTGTTCACTCTGATACTTGGATTTTGTGAATATTATCCTATGTATCCGATAAAGGATGTTGATATAGAATTTAATCACTCGAATACTTCGATTTTGATAATGTTATCCGACGTATCCAGCATAGGACGTTGATAAATAATTTGTTCACTTTGATGCTTAGATTTTGACAATGTTATCCGGCATATCTGACAAAAGATGCTGATAAGGAATTTATTCAATCTGGTACATAGATTTTGTCAATTTTATTCGGATAACCGATGTATCCGGCATAGGATGCTGATAGAGAATTTATTCACTCTGATAATTGGATTTTGTCAATTTTATCCTACATATCAGTAGTAAGTTATATAAAGGTTTCACGAGCACAAGAATATACAGTGCAGTTTGACGAGCACATTGCAAAAAGCGACCAATCCTTTTATATTATATACCTATAAAGTGAACAAACACGTTTTGAAACTATAATTGAGACTGTATAACGTAGCCAGACGGGTTTTTGAGACTTTCATTATAACATGTTTTTTGTTTGTTTTTTAACCAAAAACTAGAAATTGTTAAATTGCGTAATCAAAGAATGGTCTCACTCTAGAAATACCGGTTTGCAGCTGGTTATAATCATGTTTTTTTTATAAATATATATATTGGACGAATTGTTCATTCTGTGTCAGTTGATTAGTAGAAGTTATAATAAACCTATAAGAATCAATTCGCACGTTCTAATGGACAATAAAAGAATTATATTGGTAAGTAAATATACATTATTCGTGGACTAACATAACCTTTTTTATTCATATCTATCATTATGAGTCTCACACAGAATTATCTATTTGCAAAAAACGATATAACATTCGCGAATTGAACCGTATGGACTATCTTATTTGAATAATCGGAAAAAAAACAGAGCTAGAATGAAAAAACATTCGCAAACATTTGCGAATTGGATCATATGAAGATGGAGGAAAAGGGTTAAACTAATTACCAGTTAAGGTAACCCCGAAGGGTTTGTTAACTCAGGTAATTTGTTATAAATTTGAAACAACATCAATCTATGAAAATGGCTAACGATGAAATTTAAGTTATGTATTAATTTTTGGTATCTATGGATATTCATTGAGTTTTATAATCAAGGAAGTTGCTAATTAAAGAATAGTAGGCTAAACTTAGAATTGATTGATTAACATATGCTGTTAAAAGCTAACTATATTTGCAAAAAAGGATATAACATTCTCGAATTGAACTGTATGAACGATCTTGTTTGAATAATAGGGAAAAAACAGAGCTAGATAACATTTGCGAATTGGATCATATGAAGATGGAGAAAAAGGGTTAAACTGATTAGCAGTTAAGGTAACCCCAAAGGGCTTGTTAACTCAGGTAATTTGTTATAAATTTGAAACAACATCAATCTATGAAAATGGCTAACGATGATAGAATGACATTGTGAGTTGACCTAGCTTTACCTCTCCGACGTAGTCTGTATAATACACAAGTGGTGTTTGAACAGTGTTGACAATTTAAAATATGGTCTAACGTTATAGTATACTAAAAAGTTGATACTAAGAGAGATGTAGATGGCAAGAAAAGAATTCTAATAATGAAATTCAGAACAAACCTTAGAAATCCTTGAAATTCAAGTAGTAAGGTGTATGTGAGTACGAACCGTCAAGGATCATAAGCACCAACGACCCTAACCACCATAAACTTGAACCCAGAAAGGTTCCAAATCCCCAGACTCGAAGGGGGGGCCCCTCCCCTCCAACTTTTTGCCCCCCTTCCCATTTTTTTAATGTTTTTTTTTAAGTTTTTTTATAAATTTTTTATTATTTTTTTTAACATGATGTATTTTTTCAACTTTTTTTTATATCTCTAAATCATATCAGAAAAATAGAATAACCCTTTTGATTTAAATTTTAAAATATATTCTTGTTTATACCCATGCTCCTATTGATGAGGACTGATGGTTCTAATTCAATATTTTTTTCATAAAAAACAAACTATTTTTGTAACAAAATTTTTTTGTTTTACCTCAAAATTATTAATTTTTTTTTACATCTCTAAATCATATCAGAAAAATAGAATGACACTTTTGATTTGAATTTTTAAATATATTCTTGTGCATACCCATACTCCTAATGATGAGGACTGATGGTCCTTAATCAAAGTTTTTTCATAAAAAACAAACTGTTTTTTTTTAACTTCGAAATTATTCAACTTTTTTTTTACGTACCTTAAAATGACAAAATATGCTTACGGCTCTAACAATTGTACTTTATGCTTGCTCAAAGACACAATATGGGTTTCTCACTGGTAGTCTATGGCCAGCTATCGACACTACCTAGTCTATTGCATGTATTAAATCAGTATTGTTTACGCAGTGGAACGATAAACACATAAGTCATATTTTTAAAAAAGTGAAGATGGAGCATTTTAATAAAGTTTGTTCAAATGACAATGTTATTGTAGCATTGAATGCCGTCAAGGAGAAGTATTTAAACTATGAAACAAGTACAAGTGGTAATACTATTGGAAATGTATGCATGCATTGTCATGGCAGTAAGGAATTACATTTCTTTGGAGTACCGGAAAAATTCAACTCTTATGTTGGTGGATATGCGAGATTGAGATCTCCGAAGATGATTGCACTCAAAGAGAATGCCAACATAAAAATAATCATCGATGATAGAGGACAATTCCTTGCTACTGCTGCTGGTAACACATTACCTACTGATACATCCTATCGTCAGCTTTCGGGTATTAGCATTCAACGGAAGATCAAAAAAAGAAAGGTCTTCTCTTCTACTAATATCATAAACCGTATCTTGTCTACGGGCCGAAACTGTTACCTGTGTAAAAATAATGTGATAATAGACAGTGAAATTGCAAGAAAAATAAAAAGGGCAATGGCAGAAAATATTACTATGGAATATAAAGATGAATTGATGAAAAACAAAGTACCAGCAAACGTTACTGCCATTGATCAAATAGTCAATGAACCAAATAATACCAAAGACGAAAAGAATATTCAGTCTGTCGATGACACGCCAGTAAAAGTTGTGTATGACTCAAAATGCAATAATGATTATTCCACTGATTACGAACTAAGAGAAGACAATAGCTACAATATCAAGAGAGAACATGGTGAACTATTTTATGGAACAGATTCAAAATGTCCAATGTTGATCATTGATATTAATAATGTATCATAATATATTTTTGTATTAATATTCTACATAGCATTATTTCATTAAAAATATATTATGCATTACGTTGTTATGTGTTCATTATGTTTAGAGTATGCTAGCATATCAAACGTTTAGAATGTCCATTAAAACATCGGAGATGTAAGAAAAGGAATTTGCATACATCTATTGTCAGACACATGGGATAACGTTGACAAAATCTAGGCACCAGAATGAATAAATTCATTTTCAACATCCATTGTTGGATATGTCATTATGAAAAAATTCTAAGTAAGTAAGTAAGTAAGTAACAAACTCTTTCTTGAATTAACCTCTTGGATACACAATACAGAAATTTAATTCAGGAAATTATGAAAAAAAAATTGAACAAAACCTTTATTAACATTCATTATCGATTGAAGTCGCTTCCTGGACAGACAATACAGCAATTTCATAAAATCTAAGTATAAGAGTGATTAAATTCTATATCAACATCCATTTCTCGGATACAGAGGAAAAAATTGACAAAATATAAGTGTCAGAGTGAATAAATTTTTTTATCAACTTTTTTTGTCAGATACATCGGATAAAATTGACAAAATCTAAATTTCATAATGAATCAACGATTTAACAACATCCTTTATCAGATATGTCGGATAAAGTTGACAAAATCTAAGTATCAGCGTGACTAAATTCTATATCAACATCCTTTTCTCGGAAACATAGGATAAAATTGACAAATTCTAAGTGCTAGAGTGAATATTTTCTTATCAACATCCTTTGCCAGATACATCGGATAAAATTGACAAAATCTAAGTATCAGAGTGAATAAACCCGTTATAAACATTTTTTGTCGGATATTTTGGATAAAATTGACAAAATCTAAGCATCAGAGTGAATTATTTTTTTTATCAATATCCTTTGCCAGATACATGGAATAAAATTGATAAAATGTAAGTGTTAGAGTGAACAAGTTTTTTTTTATCAACATCCTTTGTCATTACATCGAATAAAATTGACAAACTCTAAATATCAGAATGAATAAATGCTTTAACAACATCCCTTATCGGATATGTCGGATAAAATTTACAAAATCTAAGTATCAGAGTGATTAAATTCTATATCAACATCCTTTTCTCGGATACATAGATTAAAATTGACAAAATCTAAGTGATAGAGTGAATATTTTTTTAATCAACATCCTTTGCCAGTTATATCGGATAAAATTGACATAATCTAAGCTTCAGAGTGAATAAATTTACTATCAACATCCTTTGTCGGATATGTCGGATAAAATTGATAAAATCTAAGTATCAGAGTGATTAAATTCCATATCAACATCATTTTCTCGGATACATGGGATAAAATTGACAAAATCTAAGTATCAGAGTGAATAAATGCTTTATCAACATCCTTTAAATGCATTATCAACATCATTTGTCGGCTATATCGGATAAAATTGACGAAATCTAAGCATTAGATTGATTAAATTCTATATCAACATCCCTTTTCGGGTACATGGGATAAAATTGACAAAATCTAAGTATCAGAGTGAATAATTTTTTTTTCAATATCTTTTATCAGTTACAACAGTTTTAATTAACAAAATCTAAATATCAGAGTGAATAAATGCTTTTTCAGCATCCTTTGTAGGATATGTTGCATAAAATTGACAAATCTAAATATCAGAATGAATAAATGCTTTAACAACATCCTTTGTCGGATATGTTGGATAAAAATTGACAAAATCAAAGTGTCAGAGTGAATGAATTTTTTTTATCAACTTCCTCTGTCAGATTCATCTGATAAAATTGACAAAATCTAAGTATCAGATTGAATAAATGCTTTATCAACATCATTGTCGAATATGTCGGATAAAATTGACAATATCTAAGTACCAGAGTGAATAAATTCACTATCAACATATTTTGTCGTGTATATCAGATAAAATTGACAAAATCTAAGTATCAGATTGAATAAATGCTTTATCAACATCCCTTTCTCGGATACAGGGGCTAAAATTGACAAAATCTAAATACCAGAGTGAATAAATTCATTATCAACATCCTTTGTCGAATATGTCATATAAAATTGACAGAATCTAAGTATCAGAGTGATTAAATTCAATATCGACATCCATTTCTCGGATACATGGGATAAAATTGACAAAATCTAAGTATCAGAGTGAATAAATGCTTTATCAACATCCTTTAAATGCATTATCAACATCATTTGTCGGCTATATCGGGTAAAATTGACTAAATCTAAGTATCAGATCGATTAAATTCCATATCAACAAACCCTTTCTCCGATACATGGGATAAAATTGACAAAATCTAAGTATCAGTGTGAATAAATGCTTTATCAACATCCTTTAAATGCATTATCAACATCATTTGTCGGCTATAACGGATAAAATTGACAAAATCTAAGCATCAGATTGATTAAATTCTATATCAACATCCTTTGTCGGATATGTCGGATAAAATTGACAGAATCTAAGTATCAGAGTTATTAAATTCTATATCAACATCCCTTTCTCGGATACAGGGGATAAAATTGACAAAATCTAAATACCAGAGTGAATAAATTCATTATCAACATCCTTTGTCGGATAAAATTGACAGAATCTAAGTATCAGAGTGATTAAATTCCATAGCAACATCCATTTCTCGGATACATGGGATAAAACTGACAAAATCTAAGTATCAGAGTGAATAAATGCTTTATCATCATCCTTTAAATGCATTATCAACATCATTTGTTGGCTATATCGGATAAAATTGACTAAATCTAAGTATTAGATTGATTAAATTCTATATCAACATCTCTTTCTCGGATACATGGGATAAAATTGACAAAATCTAAGTATCAGAGTGAATAAACGCTTTATCAACATCCTTTAAATGCATTATCAACATCATTTGTCGGGTATATCGGATAAAACTGACAAAATCTAGTTATTAGATTGATTAAATTCTATATCAACATCCTTTGTTGGATATGTCGGATAAAATTGACAAAATCTAAGTATCAAAGTTATTAAGTTCTATGTCAACATCCCTTTCTCGGATACAGGGATAAAATTGACAAAATCTAAGTATCAGAACGAATAAATTTATTCCCAATATCCTTTGTCGGATATGGCAGATTAAAGTGACAGAATCTAAATATCAGAGAGATTAAATTCCATATCAACATCCCTTTCTCGGATACATGGGATAAAATTGACAAAATCTAAGTATCAGAGTGAATAATTGCTTTATCAACATCCTTTAAATGCACCATCAACATCATTTGTCGGCTATACCGGAGGAAATTGACAAAATCTAAGTATCAGATTGACTAAATTCTATATCAACATCCCTTTCTCGAATACTTGGGATAAACTTGACAAAATCTAAGTATCAGAGTTATTAAATTCTGTATCAACATCCCTTTCTCAGATACATAAACCATAGGTTAGGTTAGGTGAATTCAAGAGGTGAATCCAAGAGGTGAATTCAAGAAAGAGTTTGTTACTTACTTACTTATTTAGTTACAATTTTTTCATAATGACATACCCAACAACGGATGTTGATAAAGAATTTATTCATTCTGATACCTAGATTTTGTCAATGTTATCCCATGTCTCTGACAATAGATATATGCAAATTCATTTTCTTACATTTCCAATGTTTTAATGGACATTCTAAACGTTTGATATGCTAGCATACTCTAAAAATAATGAACACATAACAATGTAATGCATAATATATTTTTAATGAAATAATGCTATGTAGAATATTAATATAAAAATATATTATGATACATTATTAATATCAATGATCAACTTTGGACATTTTGAATCTGTTCCATAAAATAGTTCACCATATTCTCTCTTGATATTGTAGCTATTATCTTCTCTTTGTTCGTAATCAGTAGAATAATCATTATTCCATTTTGAGTCATACACAACTTCTACTGGCGTGTCATCGACAGGCTCAATATGCTTTTCGTCTTTGGTATTATTTGGTTCATTGACTGTTTGATCAATGGCAGTAACGTTTGCTGGTACTTTGTTTTTCATCAATTCATCTTTATATTCCATAGTGATATTTTCTGCCATTACCCTTTTTATTTTTCTTGCAATTTCACTGTCTATTATCACATTATTTTTACACAGGTAACAGTTTCGGCCCGTAGACAAGATATGGTTTATGATATTAGTAGAAGAGTAGGCTTTCTTTTTTCGATCTTCTGTTGAATGCTAATACCCGTAAGCTGACGATAGGCTGTATCAGTAGGTAATGTGTTACCTGCAACAGTAGCAAGGTGTTGTCCTCTATCATCAACGATTATTTTTATGTTGGCATTCTCTTTGAGTGCAATCATCTCTGGAGATTCAATCTGCATATCCACCAACATAAGAGTTGAATTTTTTCGGTACTCCAAAGAAATTTAATTCCTTACTCTCATAACAATGCATGCATACATTTCCAATAGTGCTACCACTTGTACTTGTTTCATAGTTTAAATACTTCTCCTTAACGGCATCCAATGCTACAATAACATTGTCATGTGAACACACTTTATTAAAATACTCCATCTTCACTTTTTAAAGATATGACTTATATGTTTATCGTTCCACTGCGTAAAAATACTGATTTAATACATGCAATAGGTAGTATTGATAACCGGTCATAGACTACCAGTGGGAAAGCTACATCATGATCTCAGGAGCAAGCATAGAGTACAATTGTTAGAGCCGTAAGAATATTTTGTCATTTTAAGATACGTACAAAAAAATAAAGTTGAATAATTTCGAGGTTTAAAAAAATAGTTTGTTTTTTATGAAAAAAATATTGAATTAGAATTATCAGTCCTCATCATTAAGAGTATGAGTATGCACAAGAATATATTTAAAATTTAAATCAAAATTGTCATTCTTTTTTTCTAATACGATTTAGAGATGTAAAAAGTTGAATAATTTCGAAGTCCAAAAAAAAATTTTTTAAGAAAATAGTTTGTTTTTTATGAAAAAATATTGAATTAGAACCATCAGTCCTCATCATTAGGGAGTATGAGTATGCACAAGAATATATTTTAAAATTTAAATCAAAAGTGTCATTCTATTTTTCTAATATGATTTAGAGATGTAAAAAAAGTTGAATAATTTCGAAGTCCAAAAATAATTTAGTTAAAAAAATAAGTTTTTTTTCATGAAAAAAATATTGAATTAGAACCATCAGTCCTCATCAATAGGAGTATGGGTATGCACAAGAATACATTTTAAAATTTAAATCAAAAGGGTCATTCTATTTTTCTGATATGATTTGGAGATGTAATAAAAGTTGAATAATCTCGAAGACCAAAAAAAATTTGTTAAAAAAAATACTGTTTTTTATGAAAAAAAAATTATTGAATTAGAACCATCAGTCCTCATGAATAGGAGTATGGGTATGCACAAGAATATATTTTAAAATTTAAATCAAAGGGTCATTTTATTTTTCTGATTCGATTTGCAGATATAAAAAAAGTTGAAAAAATAGATCATGTTAAAAAAATAATAAAAAATTATAAAAACTTTTAAAAAATGGGGGGAGTTGAGTGAGGAGCCCCCTTCGAGTTTGGGGATAGGGGACCTTGGGGGTTGAGGTTTCTGGTGGTTAGGGTCGTTGGTGCTATGATCCTTGACGGTTCGTACTCACATTATTACCTTACTACTTGAATTGCAAGGATTTCTAAGGTTTGTTCTGAATTTCATTATTAGAATTCTTTTCTTGCCATCTACATCTCTCTTAGTATCAACTTTTTAGTATACCATAAAGTTAGACCCTATTACTTTTTAGTATACTATAAAGTTAGACCCGATTTTAAATTGACAACACTGTTCAAACACCACTTGCTGTATTGGACAAACCACATCGGAGAGGTAAAGCTAGGTCAACTCACAATGTCATTCTATCATCGTTAGCTATTTTCATGGATAGATGCTGTTTTCAAATTTATAACCAATTACCTGAGTTAACAAGTCTTCGGGGTTACCTTAACTGCTAATCAGTTTAATCCTTTTCCTCCATCTTCATATGATCCAATTCGCAAATGTTATCTAGCTCTGTTTTTCCTATTATTCAAATAAGATCGTTCATACAGTTCAATTCGCGAATGTTAAACTTTTTTGCAAATAGATTTAGATTTTAACAGAATAAGTCAATTAATCAATTCTCAGTTTAGCCTACTATTCTTTAATTAGCAACTTCCTTAATTATATAACTCAATGAATATCCATAGATACCCAAAATTAATACAAAAACTTAAATTTCATCGTTAACCATTTTGATAGACTGATGTTGTTTCAAATTTATAACAAATTACTTGAGCAACAGCCCTTCGGGTACATTAACTGCTAATTAGTTTAACCCTTTTTCTCCATCTTCATATGATCAATTTGCAAATGTTAGTCTACAGCTCCGATTTTTCCCTATTATTCAAATAAGATCGTCCATACAGTTCAATTCCGAATGTTATATCCTTTTTGCAAATAGATAATTCTTTGTGAAACTCATAATGATAGATATGAATAAAAAAGTTTATGTTAGTCCATAGTAATGTATATTTACTTACCAATATAATTCTTTTAGTCCATTAGAAACGTGCGAATTGATTCTTATAGGTTTATTATAACTTCTACTAATCAACTGACACAGAATAAACAATTCGTTCAATATATATAGCAAAAAATAATGATTATAACCAACTACAAACTGGTATTTCGAGAATGAGACCATTCTTTGATTACGCAATTGACAATTTCTAGTTTTGGTTAAAAAACAAAAAAGCATGTTATGATGAAAGTGCCTCAAAAACGTCTGTTGCGTTATACAATCTCATTTATACTTTCAAAACGTGTTTGTTCACTTTATAAGTATATAATATAAAAGGATTGGTCGCTTTTGCAATGTGCTCGTCAAACTGCACTGTATATTCTTGTGCTCATGAAACCTTTATATAACTTACTACTATATCTACAATTTCCAATCGAATTATCCGTTTGAAATTTCTAGGACAAAGATTTCAATAAAAACCTATATGCTCCCAGGGCATAACTTACAGCCCCTTGCCATGAGGACTGTGAGGAGTGTCCTGTTCAAAAGTATAATTTCTGAACTGCGTGGAACAAAATGACTATATAAAAATTTTGATTGTTTTTGATAGCGCGTGGAAGGGTGTTAGCTGCCTTCCAATCACTATCGACTATTAAAAATCACACTAGCTATTTCAATTTCCAATCAAATGAGCTCTTTGGTTTCTACGACGACGCGTTCTATAAAAACCTTATATGCCCCAGGGCAAAACTTACAACCCTTGCCCTGAGGGCATGTGGGGGAATTCATCCTCAGAAACTTAATTTATATCTGGAAATCCACAACACTGAACAAATGGATATTCAAAAGTTTTGATTGGATGTGTTTGAAGAAAAGTGGGTGAGAGAGTGTTAGTTGCCTCAAATCAACTTTCGACTGTTAAGGGCACTAGACCTTGAATTTCAATCGAATGAGCCCTTTTTCAAGTTTCTAAGACAAAGATTTCAATAAAAACTTATATGCTCCCAGGACATAACTTATAACCCTTGCCCCGAAGACTGTGGGAGAGTGTCCTGCACAAAGGTATAATTTCCTGATCTTTAACTAACGTGGAACAAAATGGTTATCACAAAACTTGATTGATGCGTTTGGGGAAAGGCGGGTAGAAGGCTTTGTTGCCTTCCAATTACTTTGACTATTAAAAGAGGGCACTAGCCATTTCGATTTCTAATCGAATGAACCCTTTTTGAAAGTTTTTACGTCAACGCGTTCTATAAAAACTTTATATGCCCCTTGGGCATAACTTACAACCCTTATCCCTGAGGGCTCTGAGGCTGTTCTCCTCAAACACCTAATTTATAGACCTTAAAACTACGTTGAACAAAATGGCTATCTCACAATTGATTGAGCCTTGGGGAATGATGGAAGTGGGGGGCTAGTTGCCTTCCAATCACTTTTGACTATTAAAGGGGAACTAGTTCTTTGATTTTCCAATCGAATGAGCCCTTTTGAAGTTTCTACGACAACGCCTTCTATCAAAACCATACGTCCCCCAGGGCACAACTTACAACCCTTGCCTGAGGCTGTTGAGAGTGTCCTCCTCAAAAACATAATTTCTATCTGGAAATCAACTACGCTGAATAAAATGGCTATCTCAAAATTTTGATTGGATGTGTATTCCAGGTGGAGTGGAATGGGTCTTAGTTGCCTTCCAATCACTTTCAACTATTAAAAAGCACACAAGCCACTCCAATTTTCAATTGTATGGGCCCTATTCGAAGTTTCTACGACAACTTCTTCGATACGAAGTGCCCCTTCCCCAAAGGAAAGAGTAATAAATGATACATTTTACCAACATCGTTCTTATATGCCCTCAAGGCATAACTTAAAACCACTTGCCTCGAGGTTGTGGGAGTGTCCTCCTCAAAACATATTTCCTATCTAGAAATCAACTACACTGAACAAAATGGCTATCTCAAAATTGTTATTGGATTTGTTTTGGGGAATGATGCATGTGTGGGGGGCTATTAGCCCTCCGATCACTTTTGACCATTAAAAAGGGCACTAGGCCACTCCAATTTCTAATCGAATGAGCCCTTTTTGAAGTTTCTACGACAACTTCGATACAAAGTGCTCGGGTATGGAGGAAAAAAAAACATTAGTGCCCACATCGTTCTTGACTTAGGCTCAGTTTACAATAAATAACCGAGTTAAACTCAAAACGAGTAGAAATCTAACATAAGTTTGGCTCAAAAACCCCTATGCCTTGTGAACAAGTTTTTTTATCAACATCTTTTGTCATTAGATCGAATAAAATTAACAAAATATAAATATCAGAATGAATAACTGCTTTAACAACATCTCTTATTGGATATATTGCATAAAATTGGCAAAATCTTAGCTTCAGAGGGATTAAATTCTATATCAACATCCCTTTCTCGGATACATAGATGCCAATTGAAAAAATCTAAGTGTTAGAGTGAATATTTTTTTTATCAATATTCTGTGCCAGTTACATCGGATAAAATGGACAAAAAATAAGCGTCAGAGTGAATAAGTTCATTATGAACATCCTTTGTCGGATATGTCGGATAAAATTGATAAAATCTAAGCATCAGAGTGATTAAATTCCATATCAACATCATTTTCTTGGATATATAGGATAAAATTGACAAAATCTAAGTATCAGAGTGAATAAATGCTTTATCAACATCCTTTAAATGCATTATCAACATCATTTGTCGGCTATATCGGATAAAATTGACGAAATCTAAGCATTAGATTGATTAAATTCTATATCAACATCCCTTTTCGGGTACATGGGATAAAATTGACAAAATCTAAGTATCAGAGTGAATAATTTTTTTTCAATATCTTTTATCAGTTACAACAGTTTTAATTAACAAAATCTAAATATCAGAGTGAATAAATGCTTTTTCAGCATCCTTTGTAGGATATGTTGCATAAAATTTACAAAATCTAAATTTCAGAGTGAATAAATGCTTTAACAACATACTTTGTCAGTTTTATAGGATAAGATTGACAAAAACCAAGTTCTATAATGAGTAATTTATGTTCTATTAACATCTTCTGTCAGATGATTCGGATAAAATTGACAAAATCCAAGTATCAGTTTGAATAAATGTCTTATCAACATCATTGTCAAATATGTCAGATAAAATTGACCAAATCTAAGTACTAGAGTGAATAAATTCACTATCAACATATTTTGTCGTGTATATCAGATAAAATTGACAAAATCTAAGTATCAGATTGAATAAATGCTTTATCAACATCCCTTTCTCGGATACAGGGGCTAAAATTGACAAAATCTAAATACCAGAGTGAATAAATTCATTATCAACATCCTTTGTCGAATATGTCATATAAAATTGACAGAATCTAAGTATCAGAGTGATTAAATTCAATATCGACATCCATTTCTCGGATACATGGGGTAAAATTGACAAAATCTAAGTATCAGAGTGAATAAATGCTTTATCAACATCCTTTAAATGCATTATCAACATCATTTGTCGGCTATATCGGGTAAAATTGACTAAATCTAAGTATCAGATCGATTAAATTCCATATCAACAAACCCTTTCTCGGATAAATGGGATAAAATTGACAAAATCTAAGTATCAGAGTGAATAAATGCTTTATCAACATCCTTTAAATGCATTATCAGCATCATTTGTTTGATATATGGGATAAAAATTATAAAATCTAATTATCAGATTGATTAAATTCTACATCAACATCCCTTGTCGGATATTTCAGATAAAATTGACAGAATCTAAGTATCAGAGTTGTTAAATTCTATATCAACATCCCTTTCTTGGATACATGGGATAAAATTGACAAAATCTAAATACCAGAGTGAATAAATTCATTATCAACATCCTTTGTCGGATAAAATTGACAGAATCTAAGTATCAGAGTGATTAAATTCCATAGCAACATCCATTTCTCGGATACATGGGATAAAACTGACAAAATCTAAGTATCAGAGTGAATAAATGCTTTATCATCATCCTTTAAATGCATTATCAACATCATTTGTTGGCTATATCGGATAAAATTGACTAAATCTAAGTATTAGATTGATTAAATTCTATATCAACATCTCTTTCTCGGATACATGGGATAAAATTGACAAAATCTAAGTATCAGAGTGAATAAACGCTTTATCAACATCCTTGAAATGCATTATCAACATCATTTGTCAGGTATATCGGATAAAACTGACAAAATATAAGTATTAGATTGATTAAATTCTATATCAACATCCCTTGTTGGATATGTCGGATAAAATTGACAAAATCTAAGTATCAAAGTTATTAAGTTCTATGTCAACATCCCTTTCTCGGATACAGGGGATAAAATTTACAAAATCTAAGTATCAGAGTGAATAAATTCATTATCAACATCCTTTGTCGGATATGTCAGATAAAACTGACAGAATCTAAATATCAGAGTGATTAAATTCCTTACCAACCTCCCTTTCTCGGATACATGCGATAACCTTGACAAAATCTAAGTATCAGAGTGAATAATTGCTTTATCAACATCCTTTAAATGCACCATCAACATCATTTGTCGGCTATACCGGAGGAAATTGACAAAATCTAAGTATCAGATTGACTAAATTCTATATCAACATCCCTTTCTCGAATACTTGGGATAAACTTGACAAAATCTAAGTATCAGAGTTATTAAATTCTGTATCAACATCCCTTTCTCAGATACATAAACCATAGGTTAGGTTAGGTGAATTCAAGAGGTGAATCCAAGAGGTGAATTCAAGAAAGAGTTTGTTACTTACTTACTTATTTAGTTACAATTTTTTCATAATGACATACCCAACAACGGATGTTGATAAAGAATTTATTCATTCTGATACCTAGATTTTGTCAATGTTATCCCATGTCTCTGACAATAGATATATGCAAATTCATTTTCTTACATTTCCAATGTTTTAATGGACATTCTAAACGTTTGATATGCTAGCATAATCTAAAAATAATGAACAAATAACAATGTAATGCATACTATATTTTTAATGAAATAATGCTATGTAGAATATTAACATAAAAATATATTATGATACATTATTAATATCAATAATCAACTTTGGACATTTTTAATCTGTTCCATAAAGTTGTACAGTATGTTCTCTCTTGATATTGTAGCTATTGTCTTCTCTTAGTTCGTAATCAGTAGAATAATCATTATTCCATTTTGAGTCATACACAACTTTTACTGGTGTGTCATCGACAGGCTCAATATGCTTTTCGTCTCTGGTATTATTTGGTCCATTGAGTGTTTGATCAATGGCAGTAACGTTTGCTGGTACTTTGTTTTTCATCAATTCATCTTTATATTCCATAGTGATATTTTCTGCCATTGCCCTTTTTATTTTTCTGGCAATTTCACTGTCTATTATCACATTATTTTTACACAGTTAACAGTTTCGGCACGTAGACAAGATATGGTTTATGATATTAGTAGAAGAGTAGGCCTTTCTTTTTTCGATCTTCCGTTGAATGCTAATACCCGAAATCAGACGACAGGATATATCAGTAAGTGCTGCCTAATCTAAAACTTCAGCAAGGAGTTGTCTTCTATCATTAACGATTATTTTTATGTTGTATTTATCTTTGATTGAAATCGGCTCTAGGGATCTCCGTCGCGCATATCTTCCAACATAATAGTTGAAGTGTTTCGGTACTTCAAAGAAATTTAATTCCTTACTCTCATAACAATGCATGCATACATTTCCAATAGTGCTACCACTTGTACTTGTTTCATAGTTTAAATACTTCTCCTTAACGGCATCCAATGCTACAATAACATTGTCATGTGAACACACTTTATTAAAATGCTCCATCTTCACTTTTTTAAAGATATGACTTATGTGTTTATCGTTCCACTGCGTAAAAATACTGATTTAATACATGCAATAGACTAGGTAGTGTTGATAACCGGTCATAGACTACCAGTGGGAAAGCTACATCGTGTCTCAGAGCAAGCATAGAGTACAATTGTTAGAGCCGTAAGCATATTTTGTCATTTTAAGATACGTACAAAAAAAAATAAAGTTGAATAATTTCGAGGTTTAAAAAAAATAGTTTGTTTTTTATGAAAAAAATATTGAATTAGGACTACCAGTCCTCATCATTAAGAGTATGGGTATGCACAAGAATATATTTGAAAATTTAAATCAAAAGTGTCATTCTATTTTTCTGATATGATTTAGAGATGTAAAAAAAAGTTAAATAATTTTGAAGTCCAAAAAAAAAATTTTTTTTAAATAAATAGTTTGTTTTTTATGAAAAAAATATTGAATTAGAACCATCATTCCTCTTCATTAGGACTATGGGTATGCACAAGAATATATTTTAAAATTTAGATCAAAAGTGTCATTCTTTTTTTCTAATATAATTTAGAGATGTAAAAAAAGTTGAATAATTTCGAAGTCCAAAAACAATTTAGTTAAAAAAATAAGTTTGTTTTCATGAAAAAAATATTGAATTAGAACCATCAGTCCTCATCAATAGGAGTATGGGTATGCACAAGAATACATTTTAAAATTTAAATCAAAAGGGTCATTCTATTTTTCTGATATGATTTGGAGATGTAATAAAAGTTGAATAATCTCGAAGACCAAAAAAATTTGTTAAAAAAAATACTGTTTTTTATGAAAAAAAATTATTGAATTAGAACCATCAGTCCTCATGAATAGGAGTATGGGTATGCACAAGAATATATTTTAAAATTTAAATCAAAAGGGTCATTTTATTTTTCTGATTCGATTTGCAGATATAAAAAAAAGTTGAAAAAATAGATCATGTTAAAAAAAATAATAAAAAAAATTATAAAAAAACTTTTAAAAAATGGGGGGGGAGTTGGAGGGGAGGAGCCCCCCTTCGAGTTTGGGGATAGGGGACCTTTGAGGGGTTGAAGTTTCTGATGGTTAGGGTCGTTGGTGCCTTTGATCCTTGAGGGTTCGTACTCACAAACACCTTACTACTTGAATTTCAAGGATTTCTTTTGTTTTTTCTGAATTTAATTATTAGAATTCTTTTCTCGCCATCTACATCTCTCTTAGTATCAACTTTTTAGTATACCATAAAGTTAGACCCTATTACTTTTTAGTATACTATAAAGTTAGACCCGATTTTAAATTGACAACACTGTTCAAACACCACTTGTGTATTGGACAAACCACATCGGAGAGGTAAAGCTAGGTCAACTCACAATGTCATTCTATCATCGTTAGCTATTTTCATAGATAGATGCTGTTTCAAATTTATAACCAATTACCTGAGTTAAAAAGCCCTTCGGGGTTACCTTAACTGCTAATCAGTTTAATCCTTTTTCTCCATCTTCATATGATCCAATTCGCAAATGTTATCTAGCTCTGTTTTTTCCCTATTATTCAAACAAGATCGTTCATACAGTTCAATTCGCGAATGTTATATCCTTTTTTGCAAATAGATTTAGATTTTAACAGAATAAGTCAATTAATCAATTCTCAGTTTAGCCTACTATTCTTTAATTAGCAACTTCCTTAATTATATAACTCAATGAATATCCATAGATACCCAAAATTAATACAAAACTTAAATTTCATCGTTAGCCATTTTGATAGACTGATGTTGTTTCAAATTTATAACAAATTACTTGAGTTAACAAGCCCTTCGGGGTTACATTAACTGCTAATTAGTTTAACCCTTTTTCTCCATCTTCATATGATCCAATTTGCAAATGTTATCTAGCTCTGTTTTTTCCCTATTATTCAAATAAGATCGTCCATACAGTTCAATTCGCGAATGTTATATCCTTTTTTGCAAATAGATAATTCTTTGTGAAACTCATAATGATAGATATGAATAAAAAAGTTTATGTTAGTCCATGAATAATGTATATTTACTTACCAATATAATTCTTTTATTGTCCATTAGAACGTGCGAATTGATTCTTATAGGTTTATTATAACTTCTACTAATCAACTGACACAGAATAAACAATTCGTTCAATATATATAGCAAAAAATAATGATTATAACCAACTACAAACCGGTATTTCGAGAATGAGACCATTCTTTGATTACGCAAATTGACAATTTCTAGTTTTTGGTTAAAAAAACAAAAAAACATGTTATGATGAAAGTGCCTCAAAAACCCGTCTGGCTGCGTTATACAATCTCATTTTTACTTTCAAATCGTGTTTGTTCACTTTATAGGTATATAATATAAAAGGATTGGTCGCTTTTTGCAATTTGCTCGTCAAACTGCACTGTATATTCTTGTGCTCGTGAAACCTTTATATAACTTACTACTCATATCCGACAAATTTCCAATCGAATTATCCGTTTTGAAGTTTCTAGGACAAAGATTTCAATAAAAACCTTATATGCCCCCAGGGCATAACTTATAACCCTTGCCATGAGGACTGTGGGGGAGTGTCCTGTTCAAAAGTATAATTTCCTGAACTTTAAACTGCGTGGAACAAAATGACTATATAAAAATTTTGATTGGATATGTTTTGGGAAATGGTGGGCGTGGAAGGGGTGTTAGTTGCCTTCCAATCACTATCGACTATTAAAAATCACACTAGCCATTTCAATTTCCAATCAAATGAGCTCTTTTAAGTTTCTACGACGACGCGTTCTATAAAAACCTTATATGCCCCCAGGGCAAAACTTACAACCCTTGCCCTGAGGGCTGTGGGGGAATTTCATCCTCAGAAACTTAATTTATATCTGGAAATCCACAACACTGAACAAAATGGATATTCAAAAGTTTTGATTGGATGTGTTTGAAGAAAAAGTGGGTGAGAGAGTGGGGTTAGTTGCCCTCAAATCACTTTCGACTGTTAAAAAGGGCACTAGACCTTTGAATTTCCAATCGAATGAGCCCTTTTTCAAGTTTCTAAGACAAAGATTTCAATAAAAACTTATATGCCCCCAGGACATAACTTATAACCCTTGCCCCGAAGACTGTGGGGGAGTGTCCTGCACAAAGGTATAATTTCCTGATCTTTAACTGCGTGGAACAAAATGGCTATCACAAAATTTTGATTGGATGTGTTTGGGGGAAAGGTGGGCGTAGAAGGCGTTTTAGTTGCCTTCCAATTACTTTTGACTATTAAAAAGGGCACTAGCCATTTCGATTTCTAATCGAATGAACCCTTTTTGAAGTTTTTACGTCAACGCGTTCTATAAAAACTTTATATGCCCCTTGGGCATAACTTACAACCCTTATCCTGAGGGCTCTGAGGGGGCTGTTCTCCTCAAACACCTAATTTATAGACCTTAAAACTACGTTGAACAAAATGGCTATCTCACAATTTTGATTGGATGTGTTTGGGGGAATGAGGGGCGGGGGGGGGCTAGTTGCCTTCCAATCACTTTTGACTATTAAAAAGGGAACTAGCCCTTTGATTTTCCAATCGAATGAGCCTTTTTTGAAGCTCCTACGACAACGCCTTCTATAAAACCTTAGATGCCCCCAGTGCATAACTTACAACTCTTGCCCTGAAGGCTGTTGAGGAGTGTCCTCCTCAAAAACATAATTTTTATCTGAAAAGCAACTACGCTCAACAAAATGTCTATATCAAAATTTTGACTGGATGTGTTTCGGGAAATAGTGGGCGTGGAATGGGTCTTAGTTGCCTTCCAATCACTTTCAACTATTAAAAAGGGCACAAGCCACTCCAATTTTCAATTGTATGGGCCCTATTCGAAGTTTCTACGACAACTTCTTCGATACGAAGTGCCCTTCCCCAAAGGAAAAGAAATAATAAATGATACATTTTACCAACATCGTTCTTATATGCCCTCAAGGCATAACTTAAAACCCTTGCCTCGAAGGTTGTGGGGGAGTGTCCTCCTCAAAAACATATTTCCTATCTAGAAATCAACTACACTGAACAAAATGGCTATCTCAAAATTGTTATTGGATTTGTTTTGGGGAATGATGGGCGTGTGGGGGGGGGCTATTAGCCCTCCGATCACTTTTGACTATTAAAAAGGGCACTAGCCACTCCAATTTCTAATCGAATGAGCCCTTTTTGAAGTTTCTACGACAACTTCGATACAAAGTGCTCGGGTATGGAGGAAAAAAAACATTGTGCCCACATCGTTCTTTACTTAGGCTCAGTTTACAATAAATAACCGAGTTAAACTCAAAACGAGTAGAAATTAACATAAGTTTGGCTCAAAACCCCTATGCCTTCCCAAGGCCAGAGCATAATTTGCACTTTACTGAAAAAAATATAAATATTTTAACTTTTATAACTTTAATAAATCAAATAATATTAACATTTTGATTACTAAATATCAGTATATATATATTAAACTGACACAACACATTCATTTGTTTTTTTTCAGTAAAGTGCAAATTATGTTCTGGCCTTGGAAGGCATAGGGGTATTGAGCCCAACTTATGTTAATTTCTGCTCGTTTTGAGTTTGACTCGGTTATTTATTGTAATTTCTGTCCGTTTTGGGTTTCATTTATTTATCTATGCTGATTTGTGGTAGTTTCACGCTTGGTAGATTACTTGATTTTATTTTTGCTCATTTTTGTTTAATGGTGTTCTTTACTTTTCTTTGAAAAACTTGTTTTGTGGAAAAAGTTTTTTAATTAATTTCTGTTCGTTTTATATTGACATAGTCTTTTCAAAGAAAAAGAAAATAATACTTTATATCTTTTCGTTTTTTAAGAATTTATTGTTTGGCCTGCTATTTGTATGCTGGAGAAAAATTTTCAGCAATTTTTAACAATATACACCCTCTTTAAAATCTGGACACGAATAGTAGTGTTTAATTTAGTTTCATACCTCCTCTAGTTGACCTGAAATGGAAAACTTGATACCGTTCCCAATGAATCTCTTTACTTTCTTTGATACCTTGGATACACTTACGGTATTTTGATTTGGTTAAATTTTAAGAGCAGAAGCAGCCGC
This sequence comes from Artemia sp. Qi Xiang Cuo, assembly GCF_049724085.1. Lineage (NCBI taxonomy): Eukaryota > Metazoa > Arthropoda > Branchiopoda > Anostraca > Artemiidae > Artemia > Artemia sp. Qi Xiang Cuo. Next base: position 38,012,454 of record NC_142810.1, on the reverse strand, counting down.
GAAAGTTTGAACCTAATACCCTCAGTCGTTCTTGGGATACTGCTGAGATGCCTTACTGGGAATTAGCATTAATACAGTGCATTTTGATATAATCTTACGCCAACATTTAGTTTTTAAACATAAAGTCAAATGGGAGGGTGGGTGTGGGAGGGGGTTCAGTTTCCCTCCAATCACTTTCGACTATTAAAAAGGGCATCAGCACTTTCTATTTTCAATCGAATGAGCCCTTTTCAAAGTTCCTACGACAACTCCTTCGATACAAAGTGCCCTGGTCTAAACAACAACAACAACAAAAAAATAATACATTATACTCACATCGATCTTTACTATAAAAATGTCTCAATTTCCAATTGAATGAGTCCCTTTTGAAGTTTTTACTACAGCTCTATCATTGAAAACCTTATATGCCCCCAGGGCATAACTTACAACCCTTTTCCTGAGGGCTGTGAGGGCAAGACCTAATTTACAGAACTTGAAACCACGTTGAATAAAATGGCTATCTCAAAATATTTGATTGGATGTGTTTGGGGAAAAGGTGGGCGTGAGAGGGGGGGGGGGTATTTGCCCTCCAATCCCTTTCGACTATTAAAAAGGGCACTATCCTTTTGAATTTTCAATCGAATGAGCCTTTTTTGAAGTTTTTACGACAACGTCTTCTATAAAAACCTTATGTGCCCCCAGGGCATAAACTACAGCCCTTGCTCTGAAGGCTGTGGGGGAGTGTCCTCCTCAAAAAAATAATTTTTATTTGGAAATCAACTACGATGAACAAAATGGCTATCTCACAATTTTGATTGGATGTGTTTCGGGAAATAAAGGGCATGGAAGGGGTGTTAGTTGCCTTCCAATTACTTTCCAAAAAAGGGCACAAGCCACTCCAATTTCCAATTGTATGAGCCCTATCCCAAGTTTCTACGACAACTTCTTTGATACGCAGTGCCCCGCTCTAAAGGAAAAAAAAATAATAAATGATACATTGTGCCAACATCGTTCCTATATGCCCTCAGGACATAACTTAAAACTCTTGCTCAGAGGGTTATGGGGGAGTGTCCTTCTCAAAAATATATTTTCTATCTGAAAATCAACTATTCTGAACAAAATGGCTATCTCAAAATTTTGATCAGTTGTGTGTGGGGGAATTTTGGGCGTGAGAGGGGGGCTAGGTGCCCTCCAATCAATTTCGACTATGCAAAAGGGCACTAGCCCTTTGAATTTTCAATCGAATGAGCCCTTTTTGAAGTTTCTACGACAACGCCTTCTATAAAAACCTTATATGCCCCCCAGGGCAAAACTTAAAACACTTGCCCCGAGGGTTGTGGGAGATTGTCCTCCTCAAAAACATATTTTCTCTCTGGAAATCAACTACGCTGGACAAAATGGCTATGTCAAAATTTGTATTGGATGTGTTTGAGAGAATGATTGGCGTGGGGGGGGGCTAGTTAACCTCCAATCACTTTCGACTATTAAAAAGGGCACTAGCCACTCCAATTTCCAATCGAATTAGCCCTTTTTGAAGTTTCTACGACAACTCATTCGATACGAAGTGCCCGGGTATCGAGGGAAAAAAAGCATTGTGCCCACATCGTTCTTTACTTAGGCATCGCTATTGCGCTGCCTATGATTAATCTCTGATAAGGTAGCAACAGACTGAGTGTGTATACCGGATCAAACAAAATAATAGGAAACAAACATTTTGAAAAAATGTTTGCATAGATTGCTGAAACCCCAAAATAGGCAAAACAGATTTTTGACTGATCTGTATAAAACTTTCGTAGTTTGTAGACTGGACCAAGGAAACCTTAACGTGAATAATGGGTTTGGGAAGAAAAAATGATTATATTGACTCTTAGCGCAAAAAGCTCTTAGCTTCTTAGCTGCTGTAAAACTTCAGGCCGTGTAGACAATTTGATTAAAATCAAACAGATTTGTCTGAATTTCGAAAAGGGAGGAACACCTCTTAAAAGTAAAAGAATCTTAATGAAGATCACACAATCAGAATCAGCGTATCAGAAAGTCATACTAGAGACGTTTCAGACTCCTGTCTGCAAAGTGTGGATTTATTTTGCCAGAAGAAAGATCACGGATACGTATTTATTTGTTGTTGTTTTTCTCAGGGGTGATCGTATCGAACCAATTGTCCAGGACTATCGAAAAAGTACTCATTTAAACGGAAATTGAAAGTTCTAGTGCCCTTTTTCAGTGACAAAAAAAATGGAGGACAACAGGCCCCCCTACCACGCCCCTTTTTCCCCAAAAGGCGTCTGATAAAAATTTTTAGATCGCCATTTTGTTCAGTAAAGTTGAAAGGTATAATAACAACTATGTGCTTGGAGATGACATGAATCCCCAGAACCAGCAGAGAAAGGGCCGCAATTTATTAAATTTGTCCATTGTATACATATAGTATTAATTATAGGAAAGTAAAACGACATTTTTAGGGGGAGATTTTCTGGGGATGGATTTTCTACGGGAAGGATTTCCCCGTAGAAAAATAAATTAAAAATCTAAATATGATTTCTATCCCAATAAGATAGAAAAATAAACTTCTATCCCATTGGGATAGAAGTTTCCGGAGGAGAACTTTCCAAAGGAATTTTACATGTGGGGATTTGCCAGAAATCGTATACAAAATTCTTTATATTTGTCTTACCCTCTCATTGGTTACCTTATTTTACATGTGGAGATGCTTTGGGGAATTATCCGGGGGGAATTTTCAGCTGAGTTGGAATTCTCTGGGGAATTGTCACGTGGCGGGGGTATTTCCCGTGGGGTAATTATCACCAGGATTAATTCTCCATGGGGAAATTCTCTACGGGAGAAACTTTCCATTGGAGGGAGGGGGAATTGGAATGTTTTTCACACAGGGGATATTCGCATATGAGCTTTAAAATGATCAGAAATTAAATTAAAACGAGGCTTTCGTCAAATGAAAGTATGCTAAGGAGTATTTTTCAGGCGGAATCGTAATTAAGAAATTTCCTGGGGGACTTCGCAGCGAGGATGGAATTTTCCGGCAGTAATTTCTCGGCGGCCAAATTTTGCGCGGGAGGAACTTGCTGTGCAGTAATTTTTCGTGGAAAAATTTTCCACGGCGGATTTCCGGCGGATTTCCGGCGGATTTCCTGGTTTCTTTGAAAAATGTCAGAAATTAAATAAATAAGCACAAGTTTTTTTTTTTACTGAAAGTAAGGATCAGCATTGAAACTTAAAACAAACAGAGAAATTCTATGGAATTCTATGTAATCTGGAATTCTATGGTAAAACCATTATTGAACAATTTATTCTACGGAGCTGATAAAAAATTTTAACCCAAATTTATACCGCAACCTGACATTTTAATTCTTAACCAAAGAAAATAATAATTTACAATCAGCCCTAATATTGCTGAATTATAAGACTATGTCAGTTCATGATCGACTGAAATTAATTTAAAAAATTTCCCAAAAAGAAAATACTTCAAAGAAAAGTTAACGAGCCAAATGAAAAACCTAGTACGATCAGAAATTCGAACTTAAAACTAACTTAAACTTTTACGAATAAACAAAAAAAACCTAAAACATACGTAGGCCTATACTAAAATAAATCATCAAAGTTAAAGCAAACAGAATATACTACCAATAAATTTGAGTCTACCTCCTTTTTCAATCCTTTAGAAGTTAGAATGTCGTTTGCGCTTCACTGAAAGCTTTTGATTTTTAACAGTGTCTTTTCGGAAATAAATAAAAAACCACACAATATCACGAAACGTTTACAAATAAGCACTACCACAAATAAAAGTAAGGCAACCATCGACTACTACCCACCCCCATAAGGCTGGTGTTTTTTTGTGCTTTACTAGAAACGGTGTGTTTCAGACCGTTTCTTTTATTTATAAAAACCCATCAGTAAACACAGGAAAAAATCGTAATTCTTATCAAGGTCAAAGGAAATAAACAGATATTCCATGGAAAAATTACATTTGTAATTTGTTTTATTATTTGATAAAATATATAGTATTAAAATAATATAGCTAAAAATATACAATGAATTAATTTTATATATAAATAATTAAATATATAATAAATATTAATAATTAATTACATTTGTGATTTATTTTCATTATTTATTAAGAATACTTGTTTACTGATTTTATTCAGATATACGAAATTGACGCCTAACTAAATATTTATAAACGTAAACGTGAATTTTTTCCCTCATAAGCACTAAAAAAATCCATATCTTTCCATTTGATGATTGATATAGTTTTGTTATTGGTTAATTGTAAGAATATCTATTAAGTTTTTTTTTCTAGATTGTCTGTTTAAGAACTAAAATGTTGGATTGCAATTGAAGCTTCAGACAAAATATAAATATTTAGTCAAAATGGCAAAGTTGTAGTTCGGGACAGCAATCTTTTAACAGTTTTATTCCTATAATATTAATTAATATATCTGATTCAGAGAGTGCACAATTTGCAATATCCTTAAAAATTATCTGTACTGTAAATAGCAAATACTTTGCGAAACGAAAAAATAAGATCGGACGTTATCTTGTTAATTTTAGTAAGGAGTTTCCAGAAAGATGTGGCATAGAGTATTTGAGAAAGCAACAGCATTTTATAATCTGCCGACTGATTTTTGAGCCCTGCCAAAGTTGCACCTGTCGATAAGAAAGGCAAGATATAGGAATAGCATGCATTTTTTTCTTCTTCTTAATTTTGGTGTCACATTTGTAATTAAAAAGCAGAAAGTGAAAATAACATCAGTGATGTCAATGGCTGGGACAAGCAGGGGCATATGTCAGGGCCGTATCCATTTTTTTTTGTTCGGGGGGGGAGGGGGGTTACCTGATTTTTTCCCGTGGGCTTTGTCTAGCATCCTCGAGCAACATTACGTTAGCTCAAGACCGTTAGTCCGCTCCTTGAGAACGAGGACGCGTCCACTAGGCATACTTTCGTATCTTCAAGGTTTTTTTTTTTTTTTTTTTTTTTTAGAAACGCCAAAACAAGACAAGTGTTTACATACAGTTAAATACTACAAGCTTTTTTTTTTTTTTTTGAGACAGCAAAGCAGAACGCAAAAAGAAGCCAAATAGTAGAAGCAGTCTATATATTTTTATTTTATTTTTATTTTTTTTTTTTATTTTTTAGCTAAAAGCAAGGGTGAATATCTATAAAACGAAATCCAGACGACAATTTTTATTCCCTTCAAAAATGCCGATGACCTTGTCTGGGCAGATGTCAACGTTCCTATGGACTGCGAGGAGGACTAAGCCACTCAATTGTTCTACTCCTGTTGAATTTTTCAGCCAGGTTTTGAGCCTACTGAGCGTTGAGAAACTTCTTTCCAAAGTAGCAGTGCTAACAGGTAACGTCACAAGAACAGTCAGAAGAAGAACAACATTTGGAAAAAAGGTGGCGTCGCATGCCTGAAGCGAAGACACAGCACAAGTAGGCCTCTCTGATACCGGAACATTCTCCCACTTGATGCGTCATAGCTCAATTTCTTGTTTCAGACAGTCTGGCTCGGAAAGAACATCGCCATATAATTCAACCAATGATTCCAGGCTTAATGCCTTCAGATCGACAGAAACAATTTTGGCAGGAGAAAGGACGCTGAGATTTGACAGCAGTTTCTGTTGAAGCACAAATCGTTGTTTCAGCTTGGAAGTGAAGTGGTCCAGGAAAGGAATAAAGAGTGAGGTTCTATAGTGGTTGAGAAGGTCTGGATCGTCTGCATGCATACTCCGGCCACCTCTCGTCCTTGGACGAGTTATCTCCAGTCCTAAGTCGCTGGCAAAATGCTGAGCTTCTTCGAAAATAGACGTGAAAGCAGTAGCAGCATTTCCTCGCATTTCCTTTGTTTTTGAAAGGATAGTTTCCATGTGCCTGCATTCAGCTGCCAAACCACATTCAACTGACTGAAGAGTCTTGCACAATGGAAGCGTAAGGCAGAAAAGCTCTTTGACCACATGGAGACACAACAAATTGCGACTGGTTCATCGTGTCCAGCAACTGCGCCTCTTTTGCAGAAGTTTCTGCATTTCCGTTCTCTTCAAGAGCTTCCAGGGATCGCAGGATTGGTCGGTACAGCTCAAGAAAACGCACGACTGAATCGTGGCGCTCCACCCATCTTGTTTCGCAGAGTCTGGTTAAAGTATGTTTCCTTGAATCCGGTAGTATTTCATTGATCTTCTCTTTTAAATTATGTGTCCTGAGATGGGAAGTATGGTAAAAACTGCAGACTTGTGACAAGACACCGAAGAAATGCTTAAACGCCAGAATAGAGCATACAGAAGAGAGGACCAAGTTGAGACTGTGCGCACTACAATGGACGTAGAGCCCCTTCGGATACTTTTTACGTATAACAGCCTGGACACCCCTAAGATACCCACTCATCGCTGCTGCACCGTCATACCCCTGACCAACCATCTTGTTCAGATTAAGACCAAGGCTTTAGAGAAATCGCAGGATTGATGAAGCCAGACCTTGCCCAGTCAAATCCGAAACTGGGGTAAAACCAAGGAAGTCCTCATGCAGGTTCCCTTTGAATGTGTAGTGGACGCAAACAGACAGGTGCTCCGTGTTCGAAACGTCCGCCGTTTCATCGGCAAGCACCAAAAAGCATGGACTTGCGTTTACTCTTTCCATAATAGACTATTGAAGAAGCTCCCCGGATGCGGCGATAATACCATTCTGGATGATGGGAGAAAGATATGTGGCATTTCGAGCCGCAGAAAGAAGATGGTTCTTCAGAACATCGTCACGGTGTCTCGCCCACAGCCGCAGTAGTGCTCAGAAGTTGCCATCATTGTGGGAAGGTTCTGGATCCGAGCCCGAAATGGGGCCGAAATCATTAGTACCACGAAGGGCAAGCTGTTGCTGCCCACAAAATATCACCGTCTCAACAATTGGTCGCAACTTCTGGCGATTTTCTTGAACCTGCGCTTTCCTTGCCGCGTCTAGTTGGTGCGCGATATTGTCCTTCCTTTTCTCCGAGACAGAAATGAAGTTTTCAGCCGATACGATGCAGTTTCTATGAAACTCTGCTTGTTGGTGAGCTGTGAAGCACTCTATCGCATCCTTCCAGTTCCTGAATGGTTTGGTGACTAGATTCCCCAAGCGCTGGTGGCAGCCTTTGCTTTGTGCTTTACTGAAAGCATTTCGAGGCAAAACTCTTGAGCCAAAAGTTTCAACCTTGAGGCCAAAATGTAAAGGTGCATACAAATACTGGGTGAGCACCGCACGAAGTATTATAGACGGAAGTTTGAAAAGTATGGAAATGTTTGAGTATGTCCCTTATCCGTTGTTTATGCCCGAGTAGTTAAGTATCTAAGCAATGTTGCAACAAAGTACATTAATGTATATTTCCAGATGTCTATTGATGGACCTAATCGTGTTTTGTGTTACCCTTCTTCTTCTTCCAATTTCTACTGTGGTTGGGACCAACTTAGAACCTGGAATGCTCTTTAAGAACTCGAAAAATAGTCGAGCTGTTTTTGTTCCGTTACTCCCAACACGGCCATGCAGAATATACGGAAGCAGGTAAGCTTGTTAGATAAGCTGTGTTTCTATGATTAAAGCAAATAATTACCTTTTGTTAAGAAAAATTTTTTATTTAATATTTTAAATAAATGTTAGATATTTTAAATTGTTTTTTGATAATTTTTTAAAGAAATGAAGAAAACGTAGAATAATTTCTTTCGAACAAGTCACCTCCTAGCATCAAAGACCTAAGATTATTGGATATCAAATATAAACGAAATTACATTAGAAAATTTGAGGCCAATTAGATATCCCATTAACACCAAGTTTAGCAGTGTTTTTTTTTAATATTTTTAATTACTAATACATTTCAAATACTTAAGTAATTAGGCTAACTATTGGATATGTTATGCAATTGGTAAAGAAAAGAAATTGTGCAAATAAATTTGTCGGTAGTTTGTATGGTCATATTAAAAGAAACTAGAAGTATGGGACATTAAACTCTGAAACATTTTTACTTTATAAATAACTGTAGACGATTTTTGTCTTACAATGGGAATTTTGGGTCAATACGAATTCTGAAACTTTTCTGCTGTTCTGTACTTATTTATCATTTAATGGTTTTATTTTATTTCAACATAAAATCAAATTCTTCTGCCAAAATTTGTTGTTTGATAAAAAAAAAGAAATTCGGACTGAACCTGTTAAATTTTATATTTATGGGGACAATTTTTTTTTCGCAATAAACGCATGTAAACACGTTTAAATATTTAGTTAGGCTTGTCTTTCTCTCGCTGAATTGTCTATGCGTTTTTCATTGCGTGAACCTGTTTTTATCCTTTTTTGTTGCTGAATAAGGCCCCCAGAGGTGGGGTCGAAACATTCAGCACTTTTTGAGTATTCAATTTTTTAATAATCATTGTGCATCTACTATGCAAATACATTGTCAAAAGGACGTATCTCGGGAATGTCATATGGTGACAAGTTGGAACTTCAAGGGCATGCTTAAAAAGGGATATCAGTTCACAAAAAGGAATATGTGCACGCAGAGCCGTTCATAGGATTGGTGGTGGCCGGGACAAATTTAATTACAGCGCCCCCTCCCGATTCAAGTAACAATCAAAGAGAGCCGAGCCAAAGTATAATCAAAGTGATAAAAAGTGGGCACCCCTTCCCTCCCAGCCGTGTTGCCCCCGGTTACGGTGCACGGGATATCTGCCCCGTTTACCTTCCTCCACCTTTGAACGGCTACGTATGGACGGCTACCAAGGGCCGTAACCAGGGGGGGCTACCCGGTTTGAACCCCCCCCCCCAAAAAAAAAAAAATTGACCGAGTCGCAAATAAGTCGAAAATTAGTAAAACCTAGGTAAAAATCAGTAAAATTAGTCGAAAACTGAGTCAAAAATTAGTGACCCCTCCCCCCCGAAAAAAAAATCCTGGATCCGCCCTTGACGGCTACTACTAATACTACTACCACTGCAACTACTACTACAACTACTGCTCCAACTACTGCTTCTGTTGCAATCACTATTAAGGCTAAGAGCATTAAGATGAAAATTTAGGTAGTGTTAAGGGGAAGTTGAACTGAACTAAAACTAGGAATATCCAGGTTATCAAAAGTGCATATCGACAATATCATGGCAACGGCTAATTCTAATAAGTTGTAACTTCCAGAGCTTGATGAAGGGGATCTTCAACTGACCAAAAGGCAACATAATTTGTACTTTACTGAAAACAAAACACATTTTAAATGTTTTCACTTTTTTAACTTTGATAAATTCAAAATTATTAAAACTTTAAAGAACAAATATCAGTATATGCATATTAAACTGTCAATCCAAATTCAATAGCTGTTCTGTTTTTAATAAATCTTGGTTAAGATTGTGTTTGTTTCGATATCATGAGAAACAAAAACATTCAACTCCAAATATGGATTGTTTTCAGTAAAGTGCACATTATGATCTGGTCTTTAGAAGACATGGGGGCGTCAGCTATATTCATGATAGTTTCTCCTCGTTTAGAGTATGACTCGGTTATTTATTGTATTTTCTGTTCATTTTGGGTTTCATTTATTTATGGGGATTTGTGGTAGTTTAAGCTTTGAAGATTATTCGACTTTATTTCTGTAAATTTTCACCTTAATGTATCCCTTTCCTTTTCTTTGCTTTACTTTTTACTTTATTACTTTATTAATAAACACCATTATAACACTTCCCAATTTACAACTACTGCACTAATGAAAAAACCTAAGTTTTTGCTGACATGAAATAAAACGGCTAGCCATTTAAAAAACACACGAAGAAACAACAACTAAATAAACTAAAAAATGGGGGGAAAAAGCAAATCAAACTCCTTCACATTATCAAATCCAAATTAAATTCTACCTCCCGACCACCCTACCCCAGGACCTCCCATCCGCCCATTCCTGCCTACCACTCCCAGCCTCCCGTTTTGAAAAAACTTTTGAAAAACTTATTTTGTGGGAAAAGATTTTTAAATTAATTTAATGAAAAAAAAAAAAAAAAAAGGACAACAGACAGCATTTTGGATGGTTCTTAAGGCTGGGCTAGCTTACCATGGCGAACAATGAATTAAAAGCAATAGGGGAAAATAGAAGAGCAGCAAAAACACTAAAAGCAAAACAAACAACAATTGCTATGAATTAAGGTGGGATGGGGGGGGGGCACATTCGAAAAAATTTAGAAATGGGCTTGATATTCCGACAAAAATTAAGAAGATTTTAACACTCCGGGATTTACCTAAAAATCCCTTTCTTGCTTAGGAACCTGGTCTTCAGTGCTAAAACAGTCTACTGTCTATCAAGAGTAAAGTTTATGGATTAAAACATAATTGTAAATGTTTGTAAGTATGTCTTGTCCAAAAAAAAGCTCCCCCCCCCCAAAAAAAAAAAAATCAAAGATATCTTGTTTGTGTGCCGATTTTATTATATATATTTATGTTTTATTTTTGATTTTACCCTTAGTTTATTTTAACTTATCGGTTTTTTATCTCAAGGGTTTTTTTGTTGTGAGAGTCAATCCGTAGTTGTCTCCCAATTTTAATAGACAGCACAAAATCCCTAGAAATCCCGTATTTTACTGAAACTAGAGCACATCAAAGCTATTATAGGAATGGTTTCAAATATCTCTTTTGGTATTTTCGTTCAAAAGTGCCTTGTTTTTTTTTATATTTTCCGAAAGAATAACTGCTTCCTATGTCTTGAAAAATGAAATCCCCTCCCCTCTAATTTTCGTGAATTGACACTCCTGAATGCTTCAAATCTATTTTCCTCGTTCCATTATGGTAAAAAAAAAATACAGAATCAGTGCTATACTGCTAGTAACATTTCCTTTTAAAGAAAATCGGTGTTTTCCAGTGGCGGATCCAGAGGGGAGCAAGGGGGCGCCCCCTAGCTTAGTCTAAAGTAGTGTAATTTAATTAATTAACTCAAGTTTGTGTTAATTAAACTTGCTCCTAACGCAAGTTTATCGGATCAACCCATTTTGCCCCCCCCCCCCGTAATTTTATTTTTCGGATGAACCTATTTTGCCCCCCCCCCGCCCTAAAAAAATTCCTGAATCCGCCCCTGGTGTAGCCTATACTTATAAGGTATTTCGCTTCTAGTTATAACTTTTTTTAACTACATATTAATGTATCTTATGGATTCCAACTTTATCCATAAACGAAATGATTTTATTTCAGATTCTACATTCAGCGCCTTAGTAGTGTAACACAAACATTTGATATTAGCGACGAAGCAATCAATGGACAAATTGCATCATGTCAGTTGAGAAACAGTATGAGTATCACATCACCTGCTCCCCCGAGGGAACGGATGGAATTTATCTATCCAGGTAAGGATTGTTCCTACACATACACAACCCTGAGAGATTAGGCCCGTTTTTTAGCACTAAGATCTTACATCTAAGATCTTGCATCTTTCTGCAAAGATTATCGTTTTTTAACTCATCTTTGTTCTAATATCTAACAGCTCACTGATGTTAGCAAAAAGTGTGAAGACCGCCATTTTTCTGCCATATAGAACAATGATGAGAGAACTTTGTTGATCTACTCATTATTAGGCCCGTTTTTTAGCACTAAGATCTTACATCTTTCTGCAAAGATCATCGTTTTTTAACTCATCTTTGTTCTAAGATCTTACAGCTCACTGATGTTAGCAAAAAGTGTGAAGACCGCCACTGTTCTGCCATATAGAACAATGATGAGAGAACTTTGATGATCTACTCATCATTGTTCTCAGACCGCTGATCAGAACATAATGATGAAAGACGTTTGCACAAAAACGACCAAAGATGTAAGATCTTTGTTCAAAGATTTCACTTTTAAGCGTTTTCTGACATAAGATGTAAGATCTTAGCACACTGATGAGTAAAAAAACGCCCCTATTATTATCACAACTGCAAAAACGACAGATTGACTTATGCTTTGTCCAGATACAAATGAGTTCTCAGACATAAGCCTGGAAAAAAAACACGGTAAATAAACCATGTTAAAATTTGGAATAATTTGTGGAGGGTCATCTCAATCTGGAAAAACTTTCTAGCCCAAATTTATTGAGCCCAAGATCATACCCAGGTGGGAGATAGGTCTAGTTAGAACTTTCTTCTAAGCGATGGGAAAATTGCATACAATTACGCATATTTTGGTTCTTCTCCAGTAAACATTTTGGGTACTGCTCTAATATTACCTTTAACGAGAGTACAAAAGACAGGTTTTCCTTTGTTGACATTACACAAGCTTTCTATATTCTCAGATTTTACTCTGTATTAATTTAAAAAAAACAAAGTTTTTCCGAGGGAAGCAAAGACCGAAGTTGAAACTTAAAACGGACAAAAATTATCACTTCACAGCCTATTCAATATATATTAATATTATTTGAAAAAAACTACGTTTTCTAAAGAGTTAAAGAGGCTGAGTTACAAGGTCGAACCTTAAAACGTACAGGGATTAGGAGGCACAGTTGGGGGGCTACCACCCCCAAACCCCCCGCTTTCGCAGCCTTTAAATATAAAAAAAAAAATTCTTTAAACTGAAAGTAAGGAGCGACATTAAAACTTAAAACGAACAGAAATTATTCCGTACATGAAAGAGGCTGTGCCCTCCTCAAAGCCTCGCTCTTTACGCTAAAGTTTGACTTTCTCACAACTCTTTTTTTAAACAATAAAAACTTTAGCGTAAAGAGCGAGGCGTTGAGGAGGGCTTATCCTCTAAATTTCAGCCCGATCAGACCCCGTTAAAGGGGGGGTTTTGGTGGTAAAAATTAACCTGGGCTAATATAGGAAACCGAGGTGTTTCGTACATGTACATTGGGGGGATTATGTTGTTAGTTTGAAAATATCAAATAGCAATTACAGGTTAACTTTTGATTCGACTGAGTCCTCATTCAACCGGATCCGGTGCCAACTGTTGCCTGTAGGCGTGGCTAAGAAAAAAAAAAGAAATGAATTTTAAGTGGCTATATTTGGTTTTTTGAAAACAGGGAAGGAGTGATCGGATTAAGCTGAAATTTCGAGGATAAGTTCCCGGGCCCTAGGAACGCTTAACCTCCAAATTTCAGCCCTATCGGACAACGCTAAAGGGGGGCTGTGGTGGGAGGGTCGGAACTTCCGGCCCAGTTTACCCCATGAAGATAAAGTCAGAGGAGGATGAAATTTTGCAAGTTTCTTAGTTTGAGCTTGGGCTACAAAATGCGATTACCGCCGTCTCTCTGCGACCTCTAGGACCTGAAATCGCTTAACATTGTGGTGGGTCGCCTCTTTATAGAGGCACAAGTGTGCCTCCTTGATAACTAGTACAAATAAACCAACTAATTGTATATCCCTATGCTTTTATGATTGTACAAAACTAGCGCTTTACTGAAAACACAAAAGTCAAGTATAAAAAACAGGATTATTGATTTAAGAGTCAAAAGTGAGTATGTAGCCTGATAACACTAAACGAATCGAATATCTTTTCATAGTCTTGCACCAGTTGTGACATTAGTAACTTTCAGTATACAATTAAAAATTATCTTAAAAACATAAGCGTAAAACTAAATATTTTTTAATAGCCGTGAAGTAATTGAACAGCATACAGAAATATTGGATTGATTTATCAAGCAGCATTTTGCTCTCACCAGCTATAATACCAATAGCGGGTAATATACAGTCTTAAATTGTAAGAAATATGCTTTAGTATCACTTGAACTGAAGATCAAATAAGACATAATATGAACTCTGGAAATCTGATTATTTCTCTATACAAGAGTGAATTTCAAGCTATGATACAAATTCTAAAGCTAGTCTTTAGTCCTAATAATATCAAGAGGGCCTTACTTTAAACTTGTGAACAAACTAATCATGGCATGTGCTTTCACGAACGTAAATGAGAGCCAGTCATTCAACTGAGCCATTGTGCAGAAATGATACCAAATTAAACGTAAAAAAAATGAAGGTAATTCTAAAATGGATTGTTGCTTTACCTTAAAAGGGATTGGTCCTAAAAGGGATTGATAATATTTTGATTCTATAAAAGGTGTCCTTAATTAGTTTGCTTTCACTTTACCAAATCTCCTGCATTATTTTGTGTTTTCAGTAAAGCGCTAGTTTTGTATAATCATAAAAGCATAGGGAAATGTAACTAGTTGGTTTATTTGTACTAGTTATATTAATATATATTAAATAGGCTGTGAAGTAATAATTTTTGTCTGTTTTAAGTTTCAACTTCGCTCCTTGCTTCTCTCGGAAAAACTTTGTTTTTTTAAATTAATCTTTGTTCATTTTTGATTAAAATTTAATGCAGAAACAATTCTGCCAGAATATTTTTTATTTATTCAGAATAATGTATTCTCGTTTTAAGGTTTAATGCCGTTTCTTAGTTTCACTTGGAAACGTATTTTTAATATAATTTCTAATTATCACTGATCTAGGGGAGATAAAACAGCTCTAAAAAATACTGCAATCAACCTTGATAGTGAAGAAAAATTTTAGTCTATAACATAAAGTTCATTATCCATACTTCATAAAACAATACATGATTTTCAGGAACGTTTGTTTTTCGATGAACAAAAAACTGTTTTTACTCGACCGACTTCGCCTGAACAAGCCATAATGAAGACAGGGCTTTATAAATCACCTACTGACTAGCAGAAACTAGAAGGCTTCTTTAACAAAAGAAAGCTGTTTAAGGGTTCACTTAAAAGCTTATATTTATACTTAATCGCTTTTTAGAAATTTGACTTGATAGCATATTCCCACAAAGTGCACTTTCGGTTGTTTCCCCAACTTTTTTAAATGAAACAAGTGCCTTTTCCAACGAAATGACAAAAAAAGGTGAATTCAAAACCCAGGCAAGAGCAAAAACTAAGGGAGCACGTACTTTCCGTTCCTTAGATTACTACCTTTAGAACTAGCACACGGACTTCATCACAGAGTGAAGTTTGAAGGTTCAATTCAAAAATGTTGATCAATCAAGCTTAATTTTTGGTAGATGTTTACATGAAAAGTTTTTAGCTTTAGTTAATTTGCTTTCGCACTAATCTTTTACTTTTAATATGACTAGTTGATTTATGAAACTTACTAAGAGGGTCTGGATGGGGAGTATATGTGAGAGGATCTTATAAGCCTCCAGTTAAGTACTTTGGACCATAAATTATTGCAATGGTACAGTTTTAGGCTTCCAAACTCTTCCACTTAAGAAGTGGTCCAAAAGTGCTGTTTTTGGTGCTATGTGGCACTTTCGATAGTAAAATTGATAAATAGCACGTAGATATCAGTAATAGGTTTAAAATCTGCCTTCCCGAGATATGCCTTAAAAATAAGTGCCATTAAACATCACTTTTTAAAGTTCTGCTAGCCCAATAGCCCAACACTGAAAAAAAAAATCGCTTGAGATTCAACAAAAATCGTTTGTAATGTTTATCAAAAAAAAATTTGAATTTCAACAGCTGAAATTGAATATTGGAGACCATTTTGGAATTCCATGGTCATTATTGAATTTCCAGTTTATTGAGAAACAAAACTGTTGAATTTCCGCACCCGAACTGAATATTCAGTTTGTTGACAAAGAAACATGTTGGATTTTAAGATCCTTATTGGATTTCCATCTTGTTTGCTGGATTTCCCGTTCTTTTATTGGATTTCCATCACTAGCGTTTTTCAATTTCCTAGGTCTACAGTCTAATATCTAGTTCTCAGGATTCAGTTTCCCTTTCTTCTTTCTGAAGCATCAATAAATACCAAAAAAAATAGTCTCATTTATTTTACAAGAACAGAAAATTACAACAAAATATTTCTCCCAGATAATATGACACCTCTTAACGGCTGCAATTTTTCATGGTGGAAATCAGTAAATCAAGGGCGTAGTAGCAGGCCGACAGAAGACACTTGAGTAAGAAATATCTTCCAATAAGGAAAACAGTAACTCTCTGACCTGAAGTAAAGATGAAATCAAATCGAGGCACAAATGAAAGAAAGAATTCCGCCCTCTTTCCTACCTCCAGATGTGAACGCTTGCAATAATAAAACCACGAATCCTGTCTTTTCTGAATACCTTTGACTTGCTCATCAGATCTCATCAAATCTTTTGTTCGCCGCCTCATAAAATCTGTGTGTTATAAAATTGAAACCTTGCAAAATAGATGTTCAGCTTAAATGAAGTACAACAAAATTGTTTTCAGCTTTACAACTTTGCTCAATCCCAATTTATAAGGTTTTAAAGATGTGCAAATACATTTCCTAATTTAAACTATTGTTTTATGGGGTTTAGGGGAAAAAAAGGTACCTAGGTTTGGTTAGGTTAGGTATTTAATATATGCTATGCTTTCCCCCCCCCCCCACCCCCAAATGTGCAAATATATAGCCGAAATTTGTTTCTAAAATATTATAATTTTTAATCCTATTTTGTTTTACTTCATTAGCATCAACCAAACTTCATTTTTCGCGTGTGTTCCAGATATTACATAAGTACCCATACTTTAGCCTGTAGACCCATCCCTTAAAGTTTCATTTTCCTAACCTAACCCCTTTCCAACAGAGCCAGAAGAAGCTAAAGTAGAATTGGTACTGTTCTATTAGCTGTAAGCCACACAAGATAGATGATAAAAGAAACTAGTCAAATAGGTTCTCTCAACGGAGAATTGGATTGCAAACAGTGGTTTATAACTGCGTTTGCAATTTTTAAACCTTAGTTTTTGGGGGTTGAGGGGGGGGGGAGGTACCTTGGTTAGGTTACGTATTTAATATATGCTATGATTTACCCCCCACCCCCTAATATGCAAATATATAACCGAATTCTGTTTCTAAACTATTACATTTTTATCCTATTTTGTTTTATTTTAGCATTAACTGAACTTCACTTCTTGCATGGTTTACAGCTTATAGAACAGTACCGTAGAATTTCACCGAACTTTTTTTTATTTATAAAAATGTACTATCTTAAACATTTGGGAAACATAAGACACATGTTATCAATATTAATAAACTAAACTGAATACTTACCATCACAATCAGAATGTCTTCTCTCTCTGATCTGAATGCCCCCTGGGTAAAATCGTCGCTTCGTCGTTTGAAGGTCTTAACATTAGATCTACTTCTGTATTATACGTTTGTAGGTAGTTGAAGGATATTTTTTTTTTTTGTCAAATTGATCTTAAATTTTAACATTCGAAAACAAAATAAGAGACAAATTAGGTCTTGGGAGGAGGTTTAGTTGCCCTACAATATTTACGGTCTATTAAAAATGACACTAGAACAAAAAAAAGCAACAAATAGAAACGCGTCCGTTATCAGTCTTCCGGGAAAAATATACAAGTCCACATCTGTGCATATAGGAGATCATAATCCCCACACTAACATTTTCAGATACGCTGAATATGAAGGTATGTTTTATATCATTGACTTTCTGGGGGTTGTTTTTCCCTTTTTCGAAAATCAGGCTCCTTGTTTTCAAAACCCCTTTTTCTTCGAAGGCTTAGTTTTTGGTGGGTAGATATTAAACTGAAATAAATGTGTATATTTGCAATCTGCATATAAACCCTATTCTTATCAATTGTTATCAAAATTACATTTTTGAATTTCAGTTACAATTGAGTTCAGTCACTCCTTAATTACAGTTTAATAAATTATGACTTTTTAAAAACACTATGAACTGTTAAAACACTATTGAATTATTTCACTAGTGACACTATTGAATAATTCACTAGTGAATTATCAAAAACACTATGAACTGTTTGATAAAACTTATTGGGCTAACGTCCTATTTTTTAATTAATCCTGTAGCAAACCGGAGTTTTCGAAGCACGATTCATGCTATTAAAGTGTCCTATTTTTTTAATTAATCCTGTAGCAAACCGGATTTTTTGAAGCACGATTCATGCTATTAAAGTGTAATATTTCTAAAGAATTTTTTTTTTTAAACGCTTTTTGGGTCTCATTACAAAAATTACATTCATCGCTAAAACATAAGGTGTTCCCACAAAATGATTTTCGTTATTAATTAGAGAAAAATTGAATTAAGAAGGCAACATATTTTCACCATTAGTACTGTTAAGATAAGGATAGCATTGTAAGAAATATTCTACCTACAGAAACTCACAAAAAATTTATTTTAAAAAAACCATTGTAAAACTTAAAAGATAATTTTTGTACATGATTTTCTGTGTGTTCATTTTGCAGACAAGAAAGCTCAACTTACTTAAAAGTAAAAATAGGTTCTCTCATTTTTATGATTATCTCTTACTGCTAGAAACTCAGCTAGCATTTCCCTTCTTCTACTGTAATCTAGCTTTTAGATTGAGCTCATACTGAACATAGTATTATCAATGATCCTATACTCAGAATTAAAATTATATTCTGGAAACCTCAAACTACTGTTGAAGTTCAAACCATGTTGATTGATCAAACCATGTTGATATTGACAGTGAAAATTACATTTTTTCTACTGAAAAGTACATAAATCTTAATAATTTCAATAATTTGTTGGAACTCAATAAGCAAGTCACAATTCCAAAAAAAAAATTAGATTTTTCTGTGACTTGTTTGAATTAAATAAGCAAGTCACAATTACAACAGAAAATTTGTTTTTTTTTTACTTGTTTGAATTCTAGCAAAACATTTTGTTGGAAATCAACTTTTTTTTACAGTGCAGCTTTTCCACTTGAGACACGACACTAAAAGTGCCGTTTTTAGTGCCATTTGAACTTGATGATGGTGGAATTTTTATGAAAGACGTAGATATGTGCAATACCTTTTAAATGAACTATAAAAGATCTACCAACGATGTTCTGGTAGCCTGCTAGTGCCACACTTTGAGAAATAGTACAAAAGTGTCATTTTTGTGCCATATGACACTTGCAGATGGCAGAATTTATAAAAATCACGTAGATATAAGAAATAGCTTTTGAATGAGCCATTAAGAATCTATTTATAATGTTCTGGTAGCCCGCTAGACCTGGTGAAAAAAAAAAAAAAAACGGGAGACAGATCAGTGCTACCGATGCAAAAAAGTGATTTTCCTTGTTGTTCAGGGAGGGGGACTGTAATTTCCCTGCACAAATTTTTGACCATTTTGATTCCAATGGTACACTTTTCATTTTGATATGACGCCATTTTTGAGGGGTGTGAGGATTTTTTCCGTAATCAAGATAAATTTCTTTTCGCAATAAATTTTTACTTTTAAGACGAACCGAAATAATAGTTAACGTTCCTGAATTAGTGCCACATGGCAATTTTTTTCACTAGGCAGTTTTTTTCAAAACGCATTTTTTTACTTATGGTTACTATGGGCTGTGGTGCGCTCTTTACTAGGTTGCAGCTACCGTTGCAACCATGATACCTTGCCGGGACATGCTTTAAAAAAATGAGCCTAGAAAATGACTCAAAAAAGCAACAGTGGATAGAGATATTCCCGATACGATACATGCGATACCAATACGCACGATACCTATACGCGCGATATCGATACGGCCGATACCACATACAGCCCTTCCCCAGGGACTATGGAGGGCCATATCTCCAAAACCATATATATTGGACCTTTGAACTATGTTAAACAAAATGACTATCTCAAAACTTTTATAGGACTAGTTGGGGGAGGAGGGGGCCTGTAGGGAGGGAAGGCTATTTGCTCTCCAAACTTTTTGGTCACTTAAAAAGGGCACTTACAAATTTAATTCCCTTTTGAATAGGCTATTACACACCTCTCTATGATGCTCTGCCCCACCCCCTAGCCCTGCTAGAAAAAAAAAAGAAAAAAAAGGTAGACAGATCAGTGCTACCCATGCAAAAAAGTCATTTTCCTTGGTGTTCAAGGTGGGGGACTGTAATTATCCTACAATAGGTTTTCGATTATACTGATTCCAATGGTGCACTTTTTATTTCGATTTGGTGCCATTTTCAAGGGGTTTCAGGCTCTTTTTTGAAATCACCATAAATTTCTTTTCGCAATAAACTTTTACTTCTAAGATGAACCAAAATAATAGTTACCGTTCCTGATTCAGTGTCAAATGGCAATTTTTTCTCACTAGACAGTTTTTTTGAAAACACCTTTTTCTACTTTTGATTAATATGGGTTGTGGTTCGCTCTTTACTAGGTTGCAGCTGCCGCTGCAACCATGATTGATCCTGTTGGCTAAGAAACTGGGAAGATAGTGAACAGCTATTTAAAAGTGAATTTCTTGTGAAAAATATTAATTGAAGTTCACTTCAAGAATCAAAATATTTAACTACCCAGAAGAATTTATTTGTATTAGTACATAGATTTACTTTGATTTACATCATTGCTGCAAATATACTGTTGAGAAAAAAGTTTGGTTGAAATTACAGAAAGGGAGAACAATTCTGGAAGAACTATCTAGCCCCAAAAACTTCATAGCCCAAGACTGAATATTCATTGTCTTCTATCAGGTACAACAAATATTATCTTGGTTGGTTTTCTTATAGTGTTCCCTTATTTAAGGGATTAAACTAGAGGCAGAGGCCAGCATTTTTATTGGAGGTCAAAAGGGGTCTACATCTGGAGAGTCAAAGGGCATGGCTATATGATGATTTTTCTCCAAATTATTAGGGGGGGCAACTTCCCCCTTTCCCCCTCCCGAAACGATGACACTGATTTAAGGTTGTCATATCAGGCCAGTTATTGCAGAAATACTTTTTTTTTTCCACATACTATTTTTTTTTTTTCTAAAAGAAGTCGGAATTAACATCAGGCAAATATTTTAAGCTTTGTATCAGTGTTATCAAATGGCTGCGTCTTTACAAAAACTGTCATTGCAAAAAAGCATTATTTTTTCCGTTTTAATAGAAACAAAAAGTGAAGGCTTGAGGGAGTAGGCATTATCATAGGCAGCGCAATAGCGCTGCCTAAGTAAAGAACGATTTGGGAACAATGTATTTTTTCTTCCTCTTCTTCTTTCTCCATACCCGGGAACTTCGTATGGAAGGAGTTGCCGTAGAAGCTTCGAAAAGGGCTCATTCGACTGGAAATTGGAATGGCTAGTACCCTTTTTAATAGTCGAAAGTGATTGGAGGCAACTCGCCCCCCCCCCCACGCCCATCATTCCCCCAAACACATCTAATCAAAGTTTTGAGATAGTCATTTTGTTCAGCGTAGTTGTTTTCCAGATAGAAAATACGTTTATGAGGAGGACACTTCCCCGCAACCCTTGGCGCAAGGGTTTTAAGTTATGCCCTGGGGGCAAATAAGGTATTTTATAGAAGGTGTTGCTGTAGAAACTTCAAAAAAGGCTCATTCGATTGGAAATTCAAAGGGCTAATGCCCTATTTAATAGTCAAAAGTGATTGGAGGGCAACTAGCACCCCCCCCCCCCACACCCGTCATTCCCCTAAACACATTCAATCAAAATTTTGAGATAACCATTTTGTTCAGCGTAGTTGATTTCCAGATAAAAATATATTTTTGAGGAAGACACTCCTCCACAAACCTCGGGGCAAGGGTTTTAAGTTATGCCCTGAGGGCATATAAGAACGATGTTGGCATAATGTATCATTTATTTTTTTTTTCCTTTAGAACAGGGCATTTCGTGTCGAAGAAGTTGTCGTAGAAACTTCGAAAAGGGCTCATTTAATTGGAAAGTGGAGTGGCTTGTGCCCTTTTTAATAGTCGAAAGTGATTGGAAGGCCACTGACACCCCTTCCACGCCCACAATTTCCCGAAACACATCCAAGCAAAATTTTGAGATAGCCATTTTGTTCAGCGTAGTTGATTTCCAGATAAAAATTTGTTTTTGAGGAGGACACTCCCCCACAGCCTTCAGGGCAAGGGTTGTAAGTTATGCCCTGGGGGCATATAAGGTTTTTATAGAAGGCGTTGTCGTAGAAACTTCAAAAAAGGCTCATTCGATTGGAAATTCAAAGGGCTAGTGCCCTTTTTAATAGTCGAAAGTGATTGGAGGGCAACTAGTCCCCCCATGCCCATCATTCCCCAAAACACATCCAATAAAAATTTTGAGATAGCCATTTTGTTCAACGTAGCTGATTTCCAGGTAAAAATTATTTTTGGAGGAGGACACTCCCCCACAGCATTCAGGGCAAGGGTTGTAAGTTATGCCCTGGGGGCATATAAGGTTTTTATAGATAGTGTTATCGTAGAAACTTCAAAAAGGACTCATTGGATTGGAAATTCAAAGAACTAGGGTCCTTTTTAATAGTCAAAAGTGATTGGAGGGCAACTAACCCCCATCTCACGCCCACCTTTTTCCCAAACAATTCCAATTAAAATTTTGAGATAGCCATTTTATTCAACGTAGTTTTAAGTTCTGTAAATTAGGTCTTTGAGGATGACAAACCCCTCACAGTCCTCAGGACAAGGGTTGTAAGTTATGCCCTGGGGGCATGTAAAGTTTTTTTTAGAACGTTTTGTCGTAGAAACTTCAAAAATGGCTCATTCGATTAGAAACTGAAATGGCTAGTGCCCTTTTTAATAGTCGAAAGTAATTGGAAGGCAATTAACACCCCTTCCACGCCCATCACTTCCCCAAGCACATCCAATCAAAATTTTGAGATAGCCATTTTGTTCCACGCAGTTAAAGTTCTGGAAATTATACCTTTTAGCAGGACACTCCCCCCACAGTCTTCAGGGCAAGGGTTATAATTTTTGCCCTGGGGGCATATAAGTTTTTATTGAAATCTTTGTTATAGAAACTCGAAAAGTGCCTCCGTTGATCTGGATTTGAAAGGCCTAGTGCTCCTTTCAATGGTCCACGAGGATTCGAAATTAACTAGCCCCCCTCTATCGCCCACCTTTTCTCCAAATATATTCAACCATAATGTAGTTAGAGCCATGTTGTTCAAGTTGTTGGTTTTTAAGATAGACATTATGTTTTTGAGGAGAACACTCCGCCACAGCCCTCAGGGCAAGGGTTGTAAGTTATGCCCTGGGGCATATAAGGTTTTTATATAAAGTTTTGTCGTACAAACTTCAAAAAGGGCTCATTCGATTGGATATTGAAATGGCTAGCTCCCTTTTTAATAGTCGAAAGTGATTGAAGGGCAACTAACCCCCCTCTCACGCCCACCAGCTCCCCAAACACATCCAATCAAAATATTGAGATATCCATTTTGTTCAACGTAGTTGAAAGTTCTGTAAATTAGGTCTTTTTGGATGATAGCCCCATCAGAGCCCTCTGCAAATTGCACTCCCCCACAGTCTTCAGGGCAAGGGTTATAAGTTATACCCTGGGGGCATATAAGGTTTGTATTGAAAACTTTGTCATATAAACTTGAAAAGGGCTCATTCGATTGAAAATCCAAAGGGCTAGTGCCCTTTTTAATAGTTGAAAGTGATTTAAGGGCAACTCACCCCCCTCTCACGCCCACCTTTACCCCAAACACATCCAATCAAAATTTTTAGGTAGCCATTTTATTCAACGTAGTTGAAAGTTTCGGAAATTAGGGCTTTAATGATGACAACCCTCCCCTCCCCACATCCCTCAGGGCAAGGGTTGTAAGTTATGCCCTGGGGGCATGTAAGGTTTTTATTGAAAGTGATGTTGTAAAAACATCAAAAAGGGCTCATTCAATTGAAAATTGAAAGGGCTAGTGCCCTTTTAATAGTTGAAAGTGATTGAAGGGCAACTAACCCCCCTTTCATGTCCACCAGTTCCCCAAACACATCCAATCAAAATTTTGAGACATACATTTTGTTCAACGTAGTCGAAAGTTCTGTAAATTAGGTGTTTTAGGATGATAACCCCATCAGAGCCCTCAGTGCAAGGGTTGTAAGTTATGTTCTGGGGGCATATAAGGTTTATATGGAGAGTTGCTGTAGAAACTTCAAAAGGGGCTCATTTGATTGGAAATTGAAATTACCCTTTTTAATAGTTGAAAGTGAGTGGAGAGTAGTTAACCCCCCACTTACGCCCACCATTACCCCAAACACATTCAATCAAAGTTTAGAGATAGCCATTTTGTTCAACGTAGTTGAAAGTTCTGGAAATTATGTTTTTAAGGATGACAAACCCCCCAGAGTTCCCAGGGCAAAGGTTGTAAGTTATGCCCAGGGGCATATAAGGTTTTTAATCATAGAAATGTCGTAAAAACTTCAGAAGGGGCTCAATCAATTGTAAATTGATATGGCTAGTGCCCTTTTTAATAGTTGATAGTGATTGGACGGTACAAACCCCCCTTTCACGCCCACCATTCCCCCAAACCCATCCAAACAAAATTTTCAGATAGCCATTTTGTTCAACTTAGTAGAAAGTTTGTCAATTAGGTCTTTGTGGATGACGACCCCCCCCCCCCCCCAGCCCTCAGGGCGAGGGTTGTAAGTTATCCCCTGGGGCCACATAAGGTTTTTATTAAAAGCGTTGTCGTAGAAACTTCAAAAGGGCTTATTTTATTGAAAATTGAAAGGGCTAGTGCCTTTTTTAATAGTTGAAAGTGATGGGAGAAAGATTAACACCCCTCTCACTCCCACCATTTTCTCAGACACATCCAATCAAAATTTTGAGATAGCCTTTTTGTGTGATGTAGTTGAAAGTTCTGTAAATTAGGTCTTAGAGGATGACAACTACCCTCACAGCCCTTAGGGTAAGGGTTGTAATTTATGCCCTGGGGGCATATAAGGTGTTTATAGAAAGAATTGTCGTAGAAACTTAAAAACGGCTCATTCGATTGGAAATAGAAAGGCCTAGTGCCCTTTTTAATTGTCGAAAGTGATTGGAAGGCTTGACATTTTTATAGTAAAGATCGATGTGGTATAATGTATTATTTTTTTGTTGTTGTTGTTGTTTAGGCCACCTTGTATCGAAGGAGTTGTCGTAGGAACTTCGAAAAGGGCTCATTCGATTGAAAATAGAAAGGGCTGATGCCCTTTATGATAGTCGAAAGTGATTGAAGGGAAACTAATCCCCCTCCCACGCCCTCCTCCCCATTTGACTTTATGTTTCAAAACTAAATGTTGCCATAATATTAAATCAAAATGCACTGTGTTAATGCTAATCCCCAATAAGGCATCTCAGCAGTAGCCCAAGAACGACTGAGGGTATCATGTTCAAACTTTTGGGGCTGCTTCTGCTCTTAAAATTTAACCAAATCAAAATAGCGTAAGTGCATCCAAGCTATCAAAGAAAGTAAACAGATTTGTTTGCGAATGGTATCAAGTTTTCCATTTCAGGTCAACTAGAGGAGGTATGAAACTAAATTAAACACTACTATTTTTGTCCAGATTTTTAAGAGGGTGTATGTTATTAAAAATTGCTGAAAATTTTTCTCCAGCATACAAGTAGCAGGCCAAACTATAAATTCTTAAAAAAAAGAAAAGATTTTAAGTATTATTTTCTTTTTCTCTGAAAAGACTATGTCAATATAAAACGAACAGAAATTAATTAAAAAAAAACTTTTTCCACAAAATAAGTTTATCAAAGAAAAGTAAAGAAAGTAAAGAAAAGTAAAGAGCAAAAATAATATCAAATAATCTACCAAGCGTTAAACTACCACAAATCAGCATCGATAAATAAATGAAACCCAAAACGAATAGAAATTACAATAAATAACCGAGTCAAACTCAAAACGAGCAGTAATTAACATAAGTTGGCCTGAAACCCCTAATGCCTTCCCAAGGCCAGAACATCATTTGCACTTAACTGGAAAAAAAATACAAATGAATGTGCATTGTCATTTTAATATACATATACTGATATTTAGTGATCAAAATGTTAATATTATTTGATTTATTAAAGTTATAAAAGTAAAAACATTTATATATTTTTTTGAATAAAGTGCAAATTATTTTCTGGCCTTGGGAAGGCTTAGGGGTTTTGAGCCCAACTCATGTTAATTTCTGATCGTTTTGAGTTTGACTCGGTTATTTATTGTAATTTCTTTTCGTTTTGGGTTTCATTTATTTATCAATGCTGATTTGCGGTAGTTTAACGTTTGGTAGATTATTTGATTTTATTTTTGCTCATTTTTTGTTCAATGGAGTTCTTTACTTTTCTTTGAAAAACTTATTTTGTGGAAAAAGTTTTTTTAATTAATCTCATATAGGAGCGGTTTTGTTCTGAATACAAAATGGAATTTTGCTTCAGTGAGACGACACATTTATTGGAAACATGTTCCTTAACAATTTCGGGTTTACATTTGCTGCTCTAGCACTTTGTTTTGTTCCTTTTTTTTGTTATTTATATCTGAGTTTTTAATCTTTGATTTCAATCTGAAGCATATTTTTGCAATTTAATATTTTTACCTCTAGGAACGAAATGGTGTGGACCCGGTGATATAGCAAACAGTCCGGATGATTTAGGAATTTACAGGAAGACCGATATGTGCTGTAGAGAGCATGATCATTGCAATGATATGATGGCCAGCGGTGAATGTAAACATGGTCTCTGCAATAGTTCACCGTTTACAAGGTAGTTATAACTTGGCCCTTAATATAACTTAAGTTTGTAGATAGATTTTCAGGAAAATCTCAACTTCAAAGATTGAGGACTAATCCCAATAGAGAGTATATTCTGAGAATATACCGCTAAATGTACATAGGGATGATGACCTTTGTAATGATATGGTGGCAAGCGGTGAATGTGAGCATGGTATTTACAATAGCCCACTATTGACAGGATAATTGTACCCTTCCCCGTAGAAATACTCTTTGTTTATAGATAAGGCTCCAGAAAAATTTAAATTCTAAAGACTGGAGGGTAATCCAGTTTTGTATATACTTTTTTAAATTCGTAAAACAACTATTTCAGTCTGAAAATTTAATTTTCCTATGCTAAGTTCTTCTTAAGCTCTCTGAAATAATTAAAGAAGGAGTCACCTGGAATGTTCACATAATAGTATTGTTGGAATTGATTGAATTTGTGAAATTGCTTTGGAAAAATCTTTGACTTCAACTCTAGCTGCTGAACATTTAAAATTTTGTGCTCACACAAGTTTTAAAATTCTAGAATTAGAGAACATATATGAAATGTACCTTATGTTCTAAATTCAGAACTGTTTTTCTAAATATCTTTGTAAATTTTAAAATGTTTCCTTTTTAGAACCCCGTTAAAGTAATTATTCCAAAATGTGCTCAGTGGTGCAATAGCATTTTTGACAAAGATATGATAAATACGGGACAGAAATAAATTTTTTTGGCACTTTGGCAATGCCAACCACCAACGATGGTGATGGCGATTTGACTAATATGTGTTTACTCTACTTGATTTTGATCTTGAAATTTCGTCCAGGTTCACGCTCATTTTCCGTTTTATTGTACTTATACGATAATCTTTTCTTTCTAAATTTCGACTACTGCAGATGCTACTGCAAATCGGAAAAATAACAGTCTTAAACAAATTTAAAACCTTAAACGAGCAGAAACTAGCTGATAAAACATGTAAGAAAATAACGGGAAAAAAAATTGGGAATACTACTATTTACACAGCTTTGGTGTTGGTGGTTGGCGTAAGAGCCATAAGCAAGTAAAAGTAAACTATTGCAATCGTAGTTAAAAACTCAGTTGAATCTATGATTTTTTTTTTTCTGACTTTAAATGTCTACTTCTATTTTATTTTTTCAAAATCTTAGTACTATAAAAATTTTACGGTATTGGCAAGGCCTCATCCAGAGTAGATCGGGATTTCCGGGCCTACCCCTCCCCCCCCAAAAAAAAACATTGTTTACTTATAAAAAATAACAAAATGTATATTAAAAATTTTTTTATTCGTTTTGCAAAGTTTTTTACCCGACGTGCATGGCACGTATCTATTTTTGCACATTCCATAAATCCTATCGAAATTCAAACAAACTAGTGATATTGTTATTTTTGTAAGTAAATTTAAAATGTACCTCTCAGCCTAGTCTAATTTATTCTTTGACATAAAAATGAACCTGGTAAGACATAAAATGGTTCCTCACTAATTATCATTTTAAGTTTACTTAATGAATTATAAGATTTTCCAAATTATTAGCGGAAATTGCCCCCCCCCCGTCCTCCTAAATGACACCTTTGCGTTCGTGTGACTAGCCTGAGTAAGGACTAAATATTTATAATAAATTAAGTAATTATAAGTGGCAAGATATATGTGTATATATATATAATGATAATGTAGCATAAAATTCTTAATTTTCAGGGCCCATTGTGCTTGTGACGAAAAGTTTCGTGTTTGTTTAATGAACAATGGTGATAAAGTTAGTGACTCTGTGGGCGTGGCTTTTTTCAATGTAGGTGGTGTTGTGTGTTTCAAAGAAGAATTTTCTTTTACCGGTGTTAATCGTCAGTGCCTAACTTCAACAGGGTAAGTCTTCCATTTGAGTAATTACAGAATCTTCATTTCATTAAGACTTTTTGACTGACGTAAATCTGTTCTCTTTAAACGTGCAAGTGTGTATATATTTATATTTTTTTAACGGCTCTATGTTTTTTTTTTTTTTTTTTTTTTTTTTTTTTTTTAATTGGAAATCTGCGATTTTCTGGCACGAAAAAACGATCTAAATAGATCATGAGTTAGAAAAAGTCATTTAGAGCCTTTAAAAAAAATTCATATGAGTGGCATCCTATTTATGAGCATTTCAAGCGTATAAATTACACCATTCCCCAGCCCCCAGTAGTGGTCACATAGTTTTTAGTATCTACGACACATACAAAATTACAGAAGGTGACAGATGGCTCTGAACAGCTAAAGGAAAGCCATGGAACAGGAAAAAGTAAAAATCACATTGAATTGCAAAGGAAAACATTGCACAACGAAATCTGCTGCTGAAAGACAAAGCAATATTACAATGGAATGAAGGAACGTGTTGGTTTAGCGTGCGTGTCTGTGGTGGATAATAGGGAAGATTTAATTGAATTCAAGACAGAGTTACGTAATTCAATTGAAAATTGCTGGTTTTTCACCCTAGAATGAAGAACTGTTATTTTGGCGTCTTCTTACAGGAAGGAAAAAATTAATTCACGCCTGGATTTCTTAACCACCT
Source organism: Artemia sp. Qi Xiang Cuo (assembly GCF_049724085.1). Taxonomy (NCBI): domain Eukaryota; kingdom Metazoa; phylum Arthropoda; class Branchiopoda; order Anostraca; family Artemiidae; genus Artemia; species Artemia sp. Qi Xiang Cuo. The sequence goes on along the minus strand of NC_142810.1, from coordinate 37,983,575 downwards.
TGGAATGGAATGAAGTTATTTTGGCGTCAGGAAAGAGGATACAAACAGGAAAGAGGAACTGAATTCATCCCATAAAAAAATTCTTGTAAGTGCCGTCACACTTACGTAAATTCAAACAGCAAAAATTAAATTATTTTCCCCCAAGGGTGGTCGTATCGTTTCCAAAATTATAAGATGACAAATGACTCCGAACAAGAAATAGCAAAAATCACATTTAAATGCAAACGAAAATGTTGCACAATTAAATTTGCGGTTAAAAAACAAAGCAAGATTACAATGGAATGAAGGAACGTGTTAGTTTAGCGTGTGCGAGTCTGTGAAAGGTTTAACAGGAAGAAGGAATTAGTTTCCAGTATCTATGAAACTTGTAAAATTACATAAGATGACAAATAACGGAACAGCTAAAGAAAAAAGCATTCCACAAGAAACAGTAACAATCAAATTGAACTGTAAACAAAACTATAACTTAAAATTAACAAATAAAACGATAATTATGCTATTGCGTAATTTATATATTTCGGAAATAACAATAGAATGAGCAGCGTTTCAATTTAGCGTCTGTGAAGAATAAACAGGAAGGAGAATTTAATTCACTTCAGAGTTTCCAATGTACAATTTAGCTATTTCAAAGACCATACGCATTGGAATATTTCTGGTTGCTACTGACTTATATGACAACGCAATTAAAGAAAATATAAGGACTGGGGAAAATCTGGGACAGAAGTGTTTTTGTGCCTATGACGTCAATGGAAATTACAAACGATTTTGAATGAATCCGAACAGCTAAAGCAAAAGACATAGAAAAATGGCTATATTAATGATGCACAAAAATGAAGCGAAGTGAGATCTGTAGCCAGATGACGTGCAATAACAAGCATCACAACGAATCTAAAATGATTATAATCGACAAAAAAATCTGCGGTTAAAATATATACGACAGGGATGATCAAATCGAATGGAAAATGAAATTGCAGTTAGAACAGTGAGAATAACAACGAGTCCCATGAGAAAACAAATCCTATAAAATGGATGATTCAAGTGCCTTCATTGGCTAGGTCGCAACTGCATAGAATAGAACAGACCTAACTGCCACTTTGTAGACACAAATCTTTGTCTTCAATCTGATCTCCCGTCAGTTCCACAAATGGTGGCGAAGTTGGGAGAATATGGATTGGGCTTTGTTGATTCTGTTCTGTACGTCAAAATCACAGCCTCCACAAGAGTCTATTAGCAAGCCAAGATAAGTGAAGCTATCGACTTTTTCCAGTTCCTGTCCGTAAAGCACAAGCTGATAATGCGACTGTATATTTAGGTCTATGACTTTAGTTTTGACCATATTGATCTTCATACCCGGTAGTTGAGAGAAATATTCTATTTCATTTAGCATTTCATGGGCAGTTGCTGGTTCAGTAGCAAGGGCAATGATGTCATCCGCGTAGTCCAGGTCAGACACGTTAATGCCCAATCCCATAATGACATCATCAAAACTCGAGAGTGCTCTTTCTAGAACTCATCTATATGTAATTGTACACCACTGTACACCACCATCTATACACCACTATCCACATTGAAGGCCTCAGTTTCTTCACCCAGCACTCTTACAGTTGCTTTGCAATGCTCATAGTAAGCCTTCAGCAGCTCTATAAATCCAACCGGCATACCATCTTCTACCATGATTCATCAAAAACTTTCATGGGTTATAGAGTCGAAAGCAGCGACGAAATCCAGAAACATGTTAATAATTGGGAGGATTTATCGTTCGCACTGTTGCAAAATAAGACGAAGAGTTGATGAAATTGATGACTTGACATCTCATGATTTAAAATTAAAGAATAATACGATGATTGTGCGAATACGTAATTGGAAAACCAAGTATGTACAAGCCCGCCACTTGCTGAGTGCTGGGGCCCAGATGAAGCCCGGGTTCCTGGTACTATTGTATCAAACTCCATAATTAACGCTAGCTTTCTTCCTCGCTTTACAATAAAGCGAGAAAATGAAAATTGTTACTAAATAAGTTTAACCACACGCGATAAAGCACAGTGAATCGTCACCTTCCATCCATGTGCTCATATATACGGTAAAAAAAAATTATGCCTCACAAAATATCTGCGTGAGTCATCATAAAAAGCCAAAAGCACGATTGTGCCTCGAACGAATTACTTTGTACTTGAACTAACCAATCTAAACTTTCCTCAATTATATCCCAAAAAGGTTGGGACCAACCATATTTTTTTACAAGCCTGTTGTTTGTCATTAAAGTGAGTACTTAAAACTACCCCCAAGTATTTCCTTTGAAAACGTCTGAGGGGTCTTCCTCGACCTTTTTATGTGTCCACGTTCAAAGGTACATTTTACCGCTCTTAACAAAATAGCCTTGAGCACCCTAATGTTATTTCTGAGACATGTCAATGAATTCTTCAAAACTTATTCAACTGTAAATAAAACAGACTACGCCCTATTATACTGCTTTATCGAATTTTGAAATCCACCAAAACTTGATGAAAAATTACCGTAAAGCGACATTGCCCTTTATCAATACGATGTTCTTGATATACTTGTTATTTATTGAACATGTCTTATGGGGAAAGGCAACAACTGGGTACTAGCGTGTTAGATCTGTACCAAGCTTCTTTTTTTCTTTTTTTTTCTTTTTTTTTATTGGTAGTTTGATCTCCAAAAAATGGGCCCAGTACTTTGAAAGCCTGTTATCGTGAAAAGTCTGCTCTAGTTCTCGTAGTTAGGATAATAAACTCTTTTTTTTAGGTACTGACTTACAGGAAGTTTTAGCAATATTTCTTAAAATTTGAAAAAAAACACAGTTGTCAACTCCTTGGCTTAACACCCCAAATATTCAAATTAAAACGAAACAAACCTACCCCTCTTCAGCTCATTACAGGCTTTATGCATTTTATTTCTTAGGTACTTCTTCCTTAAACAACAGTTCTTTAATTAACATTTTAGGGTAGCCACTAGAAACAAAAACCACGTGTCTAAAAGGATCAATGGGTTGGCTGTCAAAAAGCACGTTATCATTCAGGATGAACGTACCTAGCTGAAATCAATGCAATTTTTTATTGTTTCAGTGTCCAAATGGCATACTGAGAAACTTTGCCAATAAACTTAGCAACAATTTTTGAAAAGAGACCTAGTGAACACTGGTTAGTACATCCAACTTAATATAACTTTTCTAATTTTTCTTTGAAGAAAGATAAAAGATGAAAACTCAGACCTAGTCATCCTAATTGTAAAAAAAACGCTTTTATATTGGAAAATGCTGTTTTTCATAAAAATAGCGATTATGGGAAAAAGGATCGGCTTTGAGTTATCAAATCTTTACTGAAAAGCGGAAAAAATTCTTACCGAAACCCTCTACGGTTTTTTTTTTTTTTTTTTTTTTTTTTTTTTTTTTTTTTTTTTTTGCACAGATTTAGCGAATCAATGCTGATATGGAAAGTCTATCCATCCCTTTGGGATGGCTGTGGAACATGCACAAAAACTCACACTCAATAAAGGTACTGTTACATTAAACATTTCCTTGGGCCGTATTTAATAAATCCTCGAGTCCCTATTGCGATCACTTCAAAGCAAACATTTATAACCATAGAAAAAAAAACCTTCCAGGGGATTGAAAGAGTAAAAAAATAAATGATATTAGCTTCCAAAATTGCCCAGAGAGTGTCCTTTCCCGATCAGAAAATTTTGAGGTGATTTATTTGTAATGTGAATTTTTCTTCTTTTATTTTTTGTCACGCAGTTAAGAACTTAATCTCTGAAGTTTTTTGGCTTTTTGTATGGATTTTTTGTAAATACTTGTTCAATTTTACTGTTTCGTATTATCATCTTTTTTTGCAATAAAGACAGGCTGACAGAAGTCCTTTGCAAAATATTTGGGTTTTCATTTTTTCTTAACTAGTCTAGAATTTTCTTTGCTTGGGTAATAGTGTTGGGAAGAAGCCAAATTTAAAAAATATGTGTGCGCAATGGTCTATCTATTTGATACCTCAGTCGCAAGAAAAGAAAAAAGGAAATTATCCCATTTACCCATGCCACTAGCCCCTATCAAGGTAAAACACATGCCCCCTCAGTTTCTAACAATATCTTGTACTTTCAAAATCACTGCCTGTAATTCAAAGATCTTCTTTGTATTTATATTAAAAGCAAAATGTTGGCCCTTTCCCCATTGGTTTGCGGTATTCTAAATTTATATTAACATATTAGATGACTGAGGAAACCCATCAACTGGATAGTTTTTTCTATCATAAGCTGTATTACCTTGGAATTCAAATTCCAGATATACTATTTATAGATTGAAATATGGAATAAAAAATATGAGTATTTTTATAGAAAAATATTAAATTTCAACTTTCTTTCTGTTTTTTAGTCGAAGAAAAAGGAGATGTGTGACGCAGTTTGGAGTTCCTACTCATCGATTCGTTCAACCTGAGAAATACCGAAGCATCGATAAAGCAATATCCTCCCGAAGTTTGGCACCTATGGATGCAGCATCAACTATAGACAGAGTCCGTAGTTTTGTTAGTGATGTTAGCACTGTTGTCAAATCTGTTGCCCAATCATCTTTGCACATGTACAGCCTGAACAAGGCTAGAGCTCTATAACTGTTTTAAATAAGACAAACAAACTTAGCTGATTAATATTAACTTGTATAGCAAACATGTTCCTAATAAGAAATAAGACTTATTGTAGCTATGCTGTAAACATAACAGAAGGGAGGGATTATAGAAAGACGATTAACGCCCTCCCGAAATGTGTCCCGCATCTTGTCAAAAAATTAATTTTGTATGTGAACGATTAATTATGTGGCTTGTAATGATATATTTGCTATTTTTTATAGGGATATGGTTCTTTTCCTTTTATAGCTTGCGTTTTTCAATAATATCAAAATCATGTCTGTTGCGTCCCACATTATGGCATAAAATAGTTTCAATTAAAAAAATATAATTTTTTGCACAGCTTGTTTATTCTTACACGCCGCATCTTCTGGTTGCATTGTATACTCCGTGGGTAGTACAGCCATGAGCAAACGATAGTTTAAATTATACTTCATTTTAAAATACGCACGATCAAGTTGGATTTTTTTTTCCAACAGAGGCATTTGATTGTTCTGCCTCTGGGAGGCATCAAGGCAGCAACTGCAGGTATTAATCTTATTTTCTACGGATTTTACCAGCTCCACCCCCCGTAAAATTCATTGGCATGTCTTTGATATCTCGGGCTTTTAAAAGGACCAGACTCTCATATTCTCTATAGCTATTAATCAGAATAATCTTTTTGTTTAACCGTTTCAGTTCGTATATGTTCGTAACCTTGCCTGGTATTTACTGTATTTTTAATACTTTTTGGTTATTATGTACAATATCAAAATAAGTGTTGATTTATTTTTTTACTTTTAAGTTTTTATACATATTTTGTAATTAAACTTACTAGTATTTAATGAGAACTGGGATAATTTATTGCTTTGACGGCTTTTATTCATTCGCATCTCAAGGGCGAAAATTCACAAAAATGTGGAGGGGGATAAGGAGTTTTATAATGTTTTTAAAATGAATATACAGAGAATATATTTTTCAAAATCTATATAAAAAATATTTTTTGTTTCTTTTACCAAGCTAAATATTTTAAACAAGCATACACGATTATATTTGTAGAAACTAATTTGTATATTCCACACATTTTTTGTTATTGGCTGAACTTAGCGGACTTTCTCTAATAAGTTAAGCAAAGTTTAGCGTTTTTCCAACAGTAATAAAGTCAACAAAGTTATGCGAAGAAAACAGTTAATTAACTTTGTGGACAGCTTCATTAACTCGATTGACGGCGTGGAAGCCCCGCTTTAAAAATTCATAAAAAAATACTTGGAAAATATAATCTTTTCTGGAGTCAAAGGCCCTTTGATTTGTGAAACATTTGTGTTAAAAAAAAAAATAAATGCCATCAAAAAGTAATTATTTTCTGCATACAGAATACGTAAAATTTGTTTGAATTTGAGAGCTTAAGAAAATAAATAGTACAACGACCGAGGGTTGGTGGCGCCAGGTTAAAATCGATTACAACGCCCCCTCCCATCTCAAATATGAACAAAAAAAAATTCTGAATCAGAATTTTTTTTTGTTCATATTTGAGACGGGAGGGAATATCAGAATGTCTGATATTTCTCCAGCCACGGCACCAGGGAACTTACACCGGATACCTCCTCCCTATGAACAGCCCTGGTAATGATGTCCTTATAGGCCAATTTTGGCTCGTGGTCACAAATTAACCTGTTCTACACCAGTGTGCCCCAATATTCCGAAGCAGTACCATCGATTACCTTAGAAACCACCCTCAAACCAATGGTAGCAGGTGTGTAAATATCCTTGAAATACTATAGCCTCTGGGGGGGGGGAGAATATTTAGGTTAATTTTGTGTCACGAAGGCAATTTACAATTTGGCACATCAAGTTCGTTTGTTTTTCGGCATGAGTCTGAAAATTTTCAAATTACTGAAATAAAAACCTTGATAGGAAACAGTGTTGCCAACTGGACATATTTCATGTCCAAAGGACATATTTCTATGTGCCTGGACATAATGACATAATAGGGCAAAAAATGGACACATTTCAGACAATTGGGACATAAAGTGGACACATTTTCCAAATTTATGAGGTAAAACAAATTACTTTCATAAAAAGATGTCACTCATCACCAAATGAGTGCTAAGACTTATATCTACTTATTTTTTAAGCTCTGTATTGTATTTTCCGGGGTTGCTTGCTCTTCCCTGAAGCAAACGTTCTGAAAATGCCTTCAAAATTCTTTCACCTATAAATGGTATTATTAGCCCTGATTTTTACTCGCCACGGTCAAGATAAAAGACAAGCTGTCGCCTTTTTCATATAAACTTGCTTCCGGCTTCCGAATGTCACACAAAAAGCTCAATGAAAAGTTAACAAAATGGAGCCTTTCGATCGTTGATGGTCTGAAATCAAAACAAAAGCCAAGTTGTCAGACACCCGGGGTAAATTCCTTCAGTTTGAAAATTTTCATCACGGGAAAGGAGCCGAGAGAAATTTAAGTAAGTAAAAATTTAATGTTAGAATATTTAGCTCAATTGTATATATATATATATATATATATATATATATATATATATATATATATATATATATATATATATATAAAGTTTAAACAGGGATAAAGTTTAAACTTAACCTCCCATTTGCATCAGAAATGAAATTTGACCCCCCCCCTAATGTGCAAATATATACCCTGAATTGGTATATATAGGGGTGGGGGTAAAATTCATATCCGACAAAAATGATTATTCTATTTGGAAAGAGCATAAAAATAGGCATCGAGTGGCGTGTTTATTTTATTCATATGCCATAATATAAACTGCGAAAAGTTTACCGACGGGTCCCCATGTCTGGTTTCCTTATACAGTATATAGCGGCGCGTACCGCATAATGCATAAGTACCTATATATACTTATAGTAGTTAATATATATAGTATAAGCCTAAAATTGGGGCTATTGAAGAGGAGATATGTTAATAAGACAGTTCCTATTTTTATAATTTGCAAAAATTGTAGTAATCAAACTTTGAAATCGATTTCACTATACTTACCCCCCAGCGCCTCTAATATGCAAACGTGCAGATAGACGAATTGTATTATTCCCATATGTTTCACTGTTTCTTGCTTTCGTCAGCATTTATTTGATTTACGGTTATACTAGTTGAAAAAAGAGTGATGCATGGCAAAATGCATAGAAAATAATTAATTTTTACTATATTTTTGCACATTAAGGAGGGAAAGCATAGTGGAATCACTTTAAAAATTATATATATATATATATATATATATATATATATATATATATATATATATATATATATATATATATATATATATTTGAGGAGGGGACAGCTCTTTTCATATACGGAATAATTTCTGTTCGTTTTAAGTTTTAATATTGCTCCTAACTTTCAGATAAAAAAAACTTGTTTTTTTTATTTAATTTCTGAACGCTTTTGAGTTAATGCAGCTTTGATGTTGGCTCACTGTACATGAATTATTATACCGAATAATGATTTGTATATTAATTTTACTTTTTTTGGTAAATGGCTTTCGCGTACTTTTGATCTGACGTAACTTACGAATTAACTTACGTAACCCCTAGTCAATACCTCGCTCTTTACGCCAAAGTTCAAATTTTCTTCCAGTTTTCTAAGAATGGCCCCATAATCACAAATGCCATTAATTAGAATAAATAGCTCGGATGAAACTAAAAAAAAAAAAAATAGTGCAAAGAGCGAGTTAATGACTCGGGGGGGGGGGCCCAATTATGTACGTATTAATTTCTGTTTGTTTTAAGTTTTGGTGTTGCTCCTTACTTTAAGTTGAAAAAATTGTATTTTCATTTTATTTCTTATCTTTTTTAAAAAAAATGCTGGGGAATCCGTTGCCCCCTTCATAGCAATGTCCCTTCCTCTATGGAAAGATCCTCCCACGTAAAATCTGACCCCCCCCCCAACTACCAGAAAAAATTTGCCCTGAAAACTTCTGCATACCTCCCAATAACCAATATTATATATAAATATAGGACTTAGTTCATAACTTGTTGAATGTCCCCCGGAGATTGGGGGGGTCATCCTCAAAGACATAGTTATTGTATTTTTCGAACATGCTGAATAAAATGGCTATCTAAAAAATTATGATTCGGTGACTTTGGTAAAAAACGATCGGGGGACGGGGCTTAGTTGCCCTCCATTCTTTTTGGTCGCTGAAAAAGGGCACTAGAACTTTGAATTTCCGTTCTGAATAAGCAAGTCCATCAGTTTTCTGGTCTGCCCTAAGAAAATGTAAGGATGCCAAGGGTAAAAAATACAAGGATCTTTGTGATTTTATGCTAACGTTATGTGGCCTGCCACATTCTTCAGCAGCTGCTGACTGAAAGACAGTTTACGCGCCTTAGTAACATCAAAACTAAATTACTTAACGGTCTTCTAATGCAAACGACCACTTGTTTAATGCATGTCAAGCAACTAATTTGGCGTTCTGGAACGTTTCTGGGATCCTGGATTATACATTTTGAAATGCCCAAGAAATACTCCGATTAGCAAATAGCTAGCAAAAGAAGGAATAAGGCAGACTTGCTGAACATGATTTTCAAGATGAATTATCGCTAGAAGACTAATCTTAAGCTCCCACTTATTTTTAGCTCCCACTTTTATTCCCAATTATTTTTAGTGTTTACTTGTTTTTTATGAGTTTTGTGCTTGTATTAAATGTTTTTTTTTGTTTTAAATATATTTAATGTTGACTGGCCGCTTTGAAAGATGTTTCCAAAGCGTCTTTTGGTCAATATCCCAATTGATACGAAAAATAACCTCTAGGTTCTGTTTTAAGATGGACATGTTTTGGACATATTTAAGACGAAATATGGACATATTTTGGCTAAAAATGACATAATTTTGGATACTCAGGGGACATATTTATGGGCCAAAAACTTGGTAACCCTGATAAGAAACCGTTTAGAATTTGAATCCTAAAATCCACGTTAGGCCAATGCACAGATTGCACATAGAAGTCAGTTAAATTTTTAAATGAGCGAAAAGAATCGGCAGTTTGTTGAGCTATTAAAAAAGCCAGGGAATGATAATTGCGTTGATTGTTCAAGCAAGAGTAAGTTTTCTTAGTAGAGCCCATACTTCCTGGGTTGTGAGCTTCTTTCTAGCCTAGGCTAATTCTCCTTTTCATTTTGTATAGGCTAGTAATAAATGAAGTGGAGTAAAATTTATCAATGATAGAGTAGGTCTATTGGTAAATATTTAGTAGTTGATTGCTTCTGAAACAAACAGACTAGTAGCCCTAGGCCTAAAATAAAAATATTGGCTTCCAATAGCCTAGACCTAGCCTAGATTTCTTATTTAGCCTAATTTTCTTTACAAATATCATGGTTGCTGTTCTGACAATGCACCCTACTAATATTGAGGATGTTCCTATTAATCAGATTAGGCCTATCATATTCTCTTCCATTGTTATCCTTTTTTCAAATCATTTTGAAATAATATTATTGCCCAATATTACAATCAATCACATGCAAAACTAGATTTTATTAAAATGAGACTAGGCTACAGAAACCTGTTTAAAGAAGAACCTAGCCTATGATGTGTCCAAGATTCAAACAATAAAGAAATATTTTATTAGAGCTATGTAGCCTATGGGAACTTCAGGGGATAGGGTACATTGTCAGAAAAGCAACCATGATATTTTGAAAGAGTTGAGCTCTAAGTGGATAGGCTACCTTGAAAAATCTACTAAAGCTAAGTAGAAACAGTGTACAAAATTAGAGAATGGCTGCCCCCTCCTCCATTATACTTTCTGGCTGAAGGGATATAAAACAGAGATTAGCAATGCTAGTTTGGACTTTCATGTCTAGTGTTGCATCATTTACCCTTTTTTTGATATGATAGTACACTTCTTTTATTGCTATGTTTCCTTCAGAAGTGGTCAACTACTAAATATTTATTGAACCATAGCTTCTTCTGAACTAAAGACTTGTCTATTAACAAAACTTTTACTTCATTAAGCTAGAGCTAGTCTTGAACAAAAAAACTTGTTTGGGCTTAAAACCCTGCTAAAATATATATTTTCAAAACTAGATCCCTAGGATGGTTTTGCAAGATTCCTGGAAACACTTTCCTGCTTAGAGCATGAAAACTAGTGGAATACAAATGCTATGGCATATATAGCTTACTTGCACTTTGGAACAGGAAATGGCCTTTTCAGTTGTGGCACATAAATTGTATTTTGCAAATATAGCCATTTTCTTCCATGTTCCTTGGGCTGCTTAAAAATTATACCAGAATTGTGGTTTTCAGCTCCAATTTCCATGGCTTGTCTAGATTCACTTTCCAAAAATGCAGAAAGTATTTCTAAGTTACAATTTCCCAAACAGAAAGTTATTTATGTGTATCTTCACCAACAGTAACACATGGAAAGTGATTTCAAATCTACTTTCCAAGTCATGGAAACTGTCATAATGAAACAGGGAGCAAAAATCAAAATTTTAAGGTTAAATATATTTTGTCAAACCTTAGATAGGTATAGATCTGTCATCCATACAATCTTCTAAGCCATAGAAGTATAGAAAAGGTAAATATAGTATCTTGGTAACACCTTTCCAGGGTATATTTTAGGCCTTGGATTCATTCCTGAAAGTCTCATTCCACTCAATGCCTGTTTAAGTCAGCCCTTATTCCATTCAACCCAGTAAAACTAACTTTTAGTAAAGCACTTCTCTTAAGCACTTGCTTATTGAACCCTATGGCCAGCTTTTGAACAAGTTGTAACTAGTGCAGATTAGAAGCTCAGAAATTATTCTTGTTTTGTTTGCAGTTTCCAGCTTATATTGCAAATTCATTCCCAAGCTCAAAATCATGTCTGATATTTTAATAACAAAAAGGCTTTATGTGAAATCAAAGTTTTTTTAGCAACAGCTTTTTGTGCAAGGATTTAGAAGAGAAAAATAAATAAAATAGGAATCAAAGAATCAGGAATGTATCCAGGTTTTTTTTTGGAGGGGTTTTATAAAAGAATTTGTTTGGTGGAGGGGGAAGGTTTACTAAAAAGGCTTTAAAAAACACATTAAAAATTGATTTGTGTTCACTTTTTGTTATGTTTTTACAAGTTTGACAAAAATTTCAGGGGGAGGGGATCAAACCCTCTACTTCCCCTAGATATGGCTTTACAAAGAATATAAGTCAATAACCAGATTATTTAATTGCAATAAGTTTATTGCACACATCACCTTAGACCTTAGTTCCTCCAATGCCATCCAGGGCACATAGGGCATCAGTGAGACTCTACCATTCTTCTTGAAGCTGGGCAGCAGCTACTGACAGTTGTTTTGAGTTGACAAGTCTTACTACTTTGCTGTTAGCATTTCAGAGTATGAAGGCAATGACAATGATGAACAGGAAGGGGGACTACACACATCCCTGCTCAACCCCTGAAGCAATTTTGAACCATCTTGTGTTACCAGTACTGGTACAAATGCAGCATCTATTTCTTTGTACATGGCCATTGTAGCAATGAAATTTTTACTGTGGTTATAAAAGAAAAGGGACTGGGCTTAATTTTGATTATAAATATTGACCGCGTCAAATGTAATATCGTACCCTAAAAGCTGACAATTTACACTTTATGGGTTCTCCGATAGCGCCGCTTATAGCGCTAAAGATTGTGTCAACTAGGCTAGCGCTGCCCTCAATCAATGGGAGAAAATAGAATATTTAGACATATAAATGTGGCCTTTTTTTTCTTGAGCTATCTGGAGATCCGATTCTCTGGGAACATCCTTGGAAGTTTTTGCAAACTAATTGCCTGTTACTAGACTAGATGCAGACATATAAAGTGAAATAAACACAGGTAAAAAACAATAGATTTATTGGGACTTACATATTTAGGTGCACAGCAGTGAGTCACTTGAAACAACAACAATGGTGACAGAGATATAACAATCAAAGAATTTCCCAGATCGTACTCCGAGTAATTCTGTCTAAGCGGTCCTGATTCTCCAATACGAATATATATAAAAAGCACTTTTACCCCACTATCAAATGTATTTTCTTTCCTCCTGCGCTGCGAAAACTGGGTCACAATTGGTTCGAGTGGCCCCAAGGATGCGAACCCTTCGTCCAAAAATATGTCTTAAATATTTTTGATGATTTAGATGCACACACGGTTCTTATCGTTTAAACTTCCTGCAAAAGTGACTGCACTTTTTCTCTTTGCTGATTAAGGACTTTAAATTTTTGAAACTAGATTTAACTTAATTAGGGGAAGTTGGAATTATCTTTAGAAAGAAGGAACTTTATTTTGGTATTTTAAATATATCGCATTTTGCTCATGGTACATATTACCCATGTACCTATTATGACTTGCTTGCCTTTGGGCTTTTGAATGTTTGTAATTTATTAATTATTTCTTCTACATAATTATTTTATATTTATGTTATGGCCTAATCAGGATTCCTAAAAATTTTCTCTATTACTTTTCTTATTTTATTCCACATCCCTATCTAAAATTAATCTACCGGGCTAAGATTATTCATGGTTCCAGGCTATCTACTATACTAAAGATTTTTTTTTTCCTACACCTAACACTAATTACTTTTACATTTCCAACAAGTTTGGGGCTATTCTACCTTCACAGATTATTTTTTGAATTCACTTTTTACAAGGTTTTTTTTTATTTTGGTGTTTATATGGCACACCATTTTCTATCTACGCTACATTAAATGAATAGCTCGACAACGCTACATATAACTATCTGTATATCTAACATTACATACAAAAATGATTTAAAACATACAATATTGGGTTCACCCTATTCACTGGTAACATTAGAACACTTTCACTGGGGATGTTTTACTACGCAACGTTGATGATGGGATATTGGGATTTTCGAGTTATCAAAGTTATTAAGAAGTAACATATGTAAATTCACATCTATTTCAGTACCTTTGAGTCTTTTTAGCGTACTCAATCCTTCTGTTGTAAATTATTTTCCTTCACTCTTTTCGTCTTGGCAAAATTTTTGAAGCGCTTACGTTATGGTTTCTTCATGGGACAGTTCAAGCACGATTGTGTTCACACGTCAGGCTTTCTCTAATTGTCAACTGGGAAATGATGTTCCAACTACAGGTGTGGGAATATGCCATCAGAGTTCATTATCACCTGCTTTTTGATAATTCAAAGGGTGCCTTATCTTTTGGGATATTTTGAGGCACATAGAGAATGTATTCTCGTATAAAATTGTTCTTTTGTGTCTCTTATAAACTTGTTAGCTCATGGCTTGCGTCTATTAACCTTTGCGGTGATTCCTTGGTTAATCACGAGGGAATTGAAGTTTGGATTTGGACGGGTTGACTTCAAACTATAGTGACTCCTTCAACATATTGTCTTTGACTTCTGGGAGGGGCATATTGTTACTTGCATGATCACTGGGGCTAATTTTGGTTTCTAGGTCCTTTTTTCAGAAATTATCTCGTACATTTATGGCATAACAGAGATATGAACTTTCCACACAGAGGGGATAGGATGGATTCTGAGAGATGGTCGAAAAGGATTCAACGTGTGAATCTGTGTTGTATAAATAATTTTCGGGATCATCAAATATCATCACTATACAGTTAAATGGTTCTAGGGTCCATAATGATTGTCAAAGGCGATATTTATGTATTTATATCTTGTACTGATCGATGGGGTTCTCAGCATTTATGTGATTATATAGTTTGATAAAGCACTGGATACTGAGATTCAAATATAATTTTACCTGATACGTAATATGGTTTGTGGTCGAAGAAACAATGATCAAAGGTAACTGTTGTTTTCGTAGACGAAGCTGGGATGAAAATTGCCTGGAGTGTATCCTACCGACCGCGCCATTTGTAGCGATGAAATTTTTACTGTGGTTATAAAAGAAAAGGGACTGGGCTTAATTGTGGTCATAAATATTGACCACTTCAAATGTAATATCGTGCCCTAAAAGTTGAGAATTTACACTTTATATGTTCTCCGATAGCGCCGCTTATAGCGCTAAAGATTGTGTCAACTAGGCACGTACCACCCTCAATTAATTGGAGAAAATAGAATATGTAGACATATAAATATGGCTTCTTTTTTCTTAAGCTATCTGGAAATCAGATTCCCTGGGAACGTCCTTGGAAGTTTTTGCGAACTAATTGCCTGTTACTAGACTAGATGCAAACATATAAAGTGAAATAAACACAGGTAAAAAACAATAGATTTATTGGGACTTACATATTTAGGTGCACAGCAGTGAGTCACTTCAGACAACAACAATGGTGACAGAGATATAACAATCAAAGAATTGCCCAGATCGTATGCCGAGTAATTCTGTCTAAGCGGTCCTGATACTCCAATACGAATATATATATATAAAACACTTCTACCTCACTATGAAATGTAGTTTTTTTCCTTCTGTGCCGTGAGAACTGGCTCACAATTGGCTCTAGTGGCCCCAAGGATGCGAACTCTTCGTCCGAGAATACGTCTGAAATATTTTTGATGATTTAGACATTCACACGGTTCTTATCATTTAAACTTCCTGCAAAAGTGACTGCACTTTTTCTCTTTGCTGATTAAGGACTTTTCATTTTGAAACTAGATTTAACTTAATTAGAGGAAGTCGGATTTATTCTAAAAAAGAAGGAACTTTATTTCGGTATTTTAAATATATCGCATTTTGATCATGGTACATATTACCCGTCCCAATAATTAATGACGTCCTGTCATTATGACTTGCTTGCCTTTGGGCTTTTGAATGTTCGTAATTTATTAATTATTTCTTCTACATAATTATTTTATATTTATGTTATGGCCTAATCAGGATTCCTAAAATTTTCTCTATTACTTTTCTTATTTTATTCTACATCCCTATCTAAAATGAATCTACCGGAATAAGATAATTCACGGTTCTAGGCTATCTACTATACTAAAGTTTTTTTTTTCCTACACCTAACATTGATTAATTTTACATTTCAAACAAAGTTGGGGCTATTCTACCTTTACATAAGATTTTTTGAATTCACTTTTTCAAGGCTTTTTTTGCTGTCTATATGGCACACTACTTTCTATCTACGCTACATTAAATGAATAGCTCGACAACGCTACACATAACTCTATCTGGACACCTAACACTACATACAAAAACGATTTCACACAATATTGGGTTCACCATATTCACTGGTAAAATTAAAACACTTTCACTGGGGATGTTTTACTACGCAACGTTAATGATGGGATATTGGGATTTCTGAGTAATCAAAGTTATTAAGAAGTTACATATACAAATTCACATCTATTTCAGTACCTTCGAGTCTTTTTAGCGTACTCAATCCTTCTGTTGTAAATTATTTTCCTTCACTCTTTTCGTCTTGGCAAAATTTTTGAAGCACTTACGTTATGGTTTCTTCATGGGACAGTTCAAGCACGATTGTGTTCACACGACAGGCTTTCTCTAATTGTCAACTGGGAAATGATGTTCCAACTACAGGTGTGGGAATATGCCATCAGAGTTCATTCTCACCTGCTTTTTGATAGTTCATAGGGTGCCTTATCTTTTGGGATATTTTGAGGCACCTAGAGAATGTATTCTCGTATGAAATTGTTCTTTTGTGTCTCTCGTAAAATTGTTAGCTCATGGCTTGCGTTTATTAACGTTTGTGGTGATTCTTAGGGTAATCACGGGGGCATTGAAGTTTGAAATTGGACGGGTTCACATAAAACTATAGTGACTTCTTCAACGTATTGTCTTTAACTTGTGGGAGGGGCATATTGTCACTGGCTTGGTCACTGGGGTTAATTTTGGTTTCTAGGTCCTTTTTTTCAGAAATTATCTCGTACATTTATTGCATAACAGAGATATGAACTTTCCACACAGAGGGGATAGGATGGATTCTGAAAGATGGTCGAAAGGGATTCGACGCGTGAATCTGTGTTGTATAAATAATTTTCGGGATCATCAAATATCATCACTATACAGTCAAATGGTTCTGGGGTCCATAATGATTGTCAAAGGCGATATTTATGTATTTATATCTTGTACTGATCGATGGGGTTCTCAGCATTTATGTGATTATATAGTTCGATAAAGCACTGGATACTGAGATTCAAATATAATATTACCTGATACGTAATATGGTTTGTGGTCGAAGAAACAATGATCAAAGGTAACTGTTGTTTTCGTAGACGAAGCTGGGATGAAAATTGCCTGGAGTGTATCCTACCGACCGCGCCATTTGTAGCAATGAAAATTTTATAGCTGCGGTTATAACATAAAAGGGACTGGGCTTAATTGTGGTCATAAATATTGACCGCGTCAAATGTAATATCGTGCCCTAAAAGTTGAGAACTTACACTTTATATGTTCTCCGATAGCGCCGCTTATAGCGCTAAAGATTGTGTCAACTAGGCTAGCGCCGCCCTCAATTAATGGGAGAAAATAGAATATGTAGACATATAAATGTGGCCTCTTTTTTCTTGAGCTATCTGGAGATCAGATTCCCTGGGAACGTCCTTGGAGATTTTGAGAACTAATTACCTATTACAAGACTAGATGCAAACATATAAAGTGAAATATCCTCAGGTAAAAAACAGTAGATTAATTCGGATTTACATATATATATGCAGAATAGTGAGTCACTTTAAACGACAGCAATGGTGACAGAGATACAACAATCAAACATAGGCCCAGATCGTGCGCCGAGTAATTCCGTCGAAGCGGTCCTGATATTCCATTACGAATATATATATAAAAAGCACTTTTACCCCACTATGAAATGTAGTTTTTTTCATTCTGCGCTGTGAGAACTGGCTCACAATTGGCTCGAGTGGCCCCAAGGATGCGAACTCTTCGTCCAATAATACGTCTCAAATATTTTTGATGATTTAGACATTCACACAGTTCTTATCGTTTGAACTTCCTCCGAAAGTGCCTGCAGTTTTTCTCTTTACTGATTGAGAACTTTTCATTTTGAAACTAGATTTAACTTGATTAGAGGACGTCGGATTCATTCTAAGAGAGACGGAACTACATTTCGATATTTGAAATATATTACAATTTGATCATGGTACATATTACACGTCCCAATAATTATTGACGTCCCGTCATTTTGACTTACTTGCCTTTGGGCTTTTGAATGTTCGTAATTTATTAATTATTTCTTCTACATAATTATTTTATATTTATGTTATCGCCTGATCAGGAGTGCTAAAATTTTCTCCATTACTTTTCTTATTTTATTCCACATCCCTATCTAAAATTCATCTACCGGACTAAGATTATTCATGGTTCTAGGCTAACTACTATACTAAAGATTGGTTTCTTTTTCCCTACACCTAACACTGATTACTTTTACATTTCCACCAAGGTTAGGGCTATTCAACCTTTACCTAAGATTTTTTTGAATTCACTTTTTACAAGGCTTTTTTTTTGCTGTCTATATGGCTAACTATTTTCTATCTAGGCTGCATTAAAGGAATAGCTTAAAAACGCTACACATAACTCTATCTGGACGTCTAACACTACACATAAGAACGATTTAAAATACACAACATTGGGTTTACCATATTCACTGGTAAAATTAAAACACTTTCACTGAGGATGTTTTGCTACGCAACGTTAATTATGAGATATTGGGATTACTGAGTAATCAAAGTTACTAAGAGGTTACATATACAAACTCACATCTATTTCAGCACCTTTGAGTCTTTATAGCGTACCCAATCCTTCTGTTGTAAATTAATTTCCTTTACTGTTTTCGTCTTGGCAAAATTTTCGAAGCGCCTACGTTATGGTTTCTTCATGGGACAGTTCAAGCACGATTGTGTTCATACGACAGGCTTTCTCTAATTGTCAACTGGGAAATGATGTTCCAACTACAGGTGTGGGAATATGCCATCAGAGTTCATTCTCACCTGCTTTTTGATAATTCATAGGGTGCCATATCTTTTGCGATATTTTGAGGCACATAGAGAATGTATTCTCGTATAAAATTGTTCTTTTGTGTCTCTTATAAAATTGTTAGCTCATGGCTTGCGTCTATTAAACTTTGCGGTGATTCCTAGGTTAATCACGGGGGACTTGAAGTTTGAATTTGGAC
The DNA here is from genome assembly GCF_049724085.1 of Artemia sp. Qi Xiang Cuo. Taxonomy (NCBI): domain Eukaryota; kingdom Metazoa; phylum Arthropoda; class Branchiopoda; order Anostraca; family Artemiidae; genus Artemia; species Artemia sp. Qi Xiang Cuo. The sequence continues at coordinate 37,964,883 of NC_142810.1, read as the reverse complement.
GGGTTGACATAAAACTATAGTGACTCCTTCAACATATTGTCTTTAACTTCTGGGAGGGGCATATTGTCACTGGCATGGTCACTGGGGTTAATTTTGGTTTCTAGGTCCTTTTTTTCAGAAATTATCTCGTGCATTTATGGCATAACAGAGATATGAACTTTCCACACAGAGGGGATAGGATGAATTCTGAGAGATGGTCGAAAGGGATTCAACGTGTGAATCTGCGTTGTATGAAAAATTTTCGGGATCATCAAATATCATCACTATACAGTCAAATGGTTCTGGGGTCCATAATGATTGTCAAAGGCGATATTTATGTATTTATATCTTGTACTGATCGATGGGTTTCTCAGCATTTATGTGATTATATAGTTCGATAAAGCACTGGATACTGAGAATCAAGTATAATGTTACCTGATACGTAAAATGGTTTGTGGTCGAAAAAACAATGATCAAAGGTAACTGTTGTTTTCGTAGACGAAGCTGGGATGAAAATTGCCTGGAGTGTATCCTACCGACCGCGCCATTTGTAGCGATGAAATTTTTACTGTGGTTATAAAAGAAAAGGGGACTGGGCTTAATTGTGATTATTTGAAAAAAACTACGTTTTCTAAAGAGTTAAAGAGGCTGAGTTACAAGGTCGAACCTTAAAACGTACAGGGATTAGGAGGCACAGTTGGGGCTGACCCCCCAAACCCCGCTTTCGCAGCCTTTAAATAAAAAAAAATATTTAAACTGAAAGTAAGGAGCGACATTAAATCTTAAAACGAACAGAAATTATTCCGTATATGAAAGAGGCTGTGCCCTCCTCAACGCCTCGCTCTTTACGCTAAAGTTTTTATTGTTTAAAAAAAGAGTTGTGAGAAAGTCAAACTTTAGCGTAAAGAGCGAGGCGTTGAGGAGGGCACAGCCTCTTTCATATACGGAATAATTTCTGTTCGTTTTAAGATTTAATGTTGCTCCTTACTTTCAGTTTAAAATTTTTTTTTTTATTTAAAGGCTGCGAAAGCGGGGGTTTGGGGGCGGCAGCCCCCCAATTGTGCCTCCTAATCCCTGTACGTTTTAGGGTTCGACCTTGTAACTCAGCCTCTTTAACTCTTTAGAAAACGTAGTTTTTTTCAAATAATTTCTGCACGTTTTTGTACAGTTTATTACTTATTTTTGCTTGACTAACTGTTAGCTGATCGTGTCAGGAGTTGAAGTTGGGGGCTGCCGCCCCCCAAACCCCCGCTCTTGAACATTCTTGTGTTAAGGCTTTTAATTCCTGAATACTCAAATCACGTCGTACAGGGTGCCTCCTAATCCCTGTACGTTTTAAGGTTCGAACTTGTGACTCAGCCTCTTTAACAGCCCCCCCAACTGTGCCTCCTAATCCCTGTACGTTTTAAGGGTTGACCTTGTAACTCAGCCTCTTTAACTCTTTAGAAAACGTAGTCTTTTTCAAATAAAAACAAAAAAAAGTTAATAAATTATTTTTTATTAAAATATAAGCGCCGAAATTTTCATAAAAAATCAAGTCTAAACTGTTTATCTGTATTATTTTAAAAAAAATAATGTTTTTCGTAAATGTAAATTCGGGGGATAATTTTTTCAGTCTGAAAATATCAAAAGGCCCTAACAGGTCAAATTCTGCTTCGAATGAGTCCTCATTCAACTGGATCCGTTGCCAACTGTGGCCTGTAGGCATGGCTAAGGAAAAAAAAGAAATGATGATGAATTTTAAGTGGCTATATTTGGTTTTTTGAAAACAGGGAAGGAGTGATCGGATTGAGCTGAAATTTCGAGGATAAGCTCCCGGGCCCTAGGAAAGCTTAACCTCTAAATTTCAGCCCAATCGGACAACGTTAAAGGGGGCTGTGGTGGGAGGGTCCAAACTTCCGGCCCAGTTTACCCCATGAAGATAAAGTCGGCGGAGGATGAAATTTTGCAAGTTTCTTAGTTTGAGCTTGGGCTACAAAATGCGATTACCGCCGTCTCTCTGCGACCTCTAGGACCTGAAATCGCTTAAAATTGTGGTGGGTCGCCTCTTTATAGAGGCACAAGTGTGCCTCCTTGATCATAAATATTGACCGCGTCAAATGTAATATCGTACCCTAAAAGCTGAGAACTTACACTTTATGTGTTCTCCGATAGCGCCGCTTATAGCGCTATAGATTGTGCCAACTAGGCTAGTGCCACCCTCAATTCATAGTAGAAAATATAATATGTAGACGTATAAATGTGGCCTTTTTTTTCTTGAGCTATCTGGAGATCAGATTCCCTGGGAACGTCCTTGGAAGTTTTTGCGAACTAATTGCCTGTTACTAGACTAGATGCAAACATATAAAGTGAAATAAACACAGGTAAAAAACAATAGATTTATTGGGACTTACATATTTAGGTGCACAGCAGTAAGTCACTTCGAACGAAAACAATCGTGACAGAGATACAACAATCAAACAATTGCCCAGATCGTGCGCCGAGTAATTCCGTCTAAGCGGTCATGATATTCAATTACGAATATATATAAAACACACTTTTACCCCACTATGAAATGTAGTTTTTTTCCTCCTGCGCTGTGAGAATTGGCTCGAGTGGCCCCAAGGATGCGAACCCTTCGTCCAATAATACGTCTTAAATATTTTTATTATTTAGACGTTCACACGGTTCTTATCGTTTAAACTTCCTGCAAAAGTGACTGCACTTTTTCTCTTCGCTGATTAAGGACTTTTCATTTTTGAAACTAGATTAACTTAATTAGAGGAAGGTGGAATTATCTTTAGAGAGAAGGAACTTTATTTTGGTATTTTAAATATATCGCATTTTGCTCATGGTACAGCCATGATGAGATTTACTATTTTCTCTGGCAATCCAATGTGGGATAAAATCTTCCACAGGTTTCTTGATTGATTGAATCAAATGCTTTTTCAAAGTCTATGAATAAGATCACCAATTTCCTCCTCTGTTAATTGCTCTCTTCAATCAGCATTTGCATAATGAAGATAAGGTCAGCACACACTCTCCTAGGTCTAAAGCCACTTTGTTGCTTGTGGAGGTATTCATTTTTGTCTGAAAAGAAACTGCCTACATGTGAATAATGTAAAAACTTTTATGTGTCCACAATATATTTTCTCTTTCTATGGTGACCATAATTCTTGACAAGCTCTTGTGTCAGTTTTCATTGCATGGTTTTTTGAATTTAGGGATCCCTGATGTGGGTCAGACAATTTTTTTTCCCTTTTATCAGAGCAACTAAAAGTTCAAGATCTGAAATATATTAATTTCTATTGTAAGCAGTAGCGTCAGTTTGGGAGGGGGGGGCAGTTGTACCCAATAATTTGGAGAAAAAAATATTATATAGCCCATGCCCCTTGACTCCCTGGGTGATTACCCCTCTTCCCCCCACCAACCAATAAAAAGGCTGGAGCTACACCCCTGAGTATAAGGACATCTGGCAGTAGCCTACATATGTCAAAGTTCAAACCAATTTGGTAGCTAAAAGATAATACCTTGCAATTGATCATCTATTATTTTTTTCAAATATAATAGTTGCTACCATATAGTGTAAAGCCAGGTCTCCTTATGGCTTAATGTAGCATTTGGCAATAAACAAAATTTTACTATTATTTCCAAGAACCGGGCCAGAAAACTTAAATTAACCAATGAATAAAGACCATTTCATTTGGGTAAAACTTGAAATAAATTGTTTTGACTTAAGATTTTACTTTTATTGCTGAGTAAAGGATTGAGTTCAGCTATAAAGTAAAATTTCCAAGAGGCTGAGTTTAATGGATGTGGTATACATGGCATTTAGCGAAAGTTCAGATAAATCTTAGGGGTTTGAGTAATGCAATAGTGTGTAATGCAATATGAGATCTAACTTTCAAAAAACAGTAAAAATTGAAATGCATTTCAAATTTCATCACACTTAAGTTTCAACACTAAAAATTCTTTTTTCTTTGAACACAAGTATCACTAGTATTAATTATTGAATGCAAGAAATTTGTACAGCTTGTATGTGAATGAGCAATGGATTTGGTGATGCATGGTTCTTCCTTTGCTTCCACGCCTTCTGTTTTACTGTGAGATCTCATAACATTTTTGAAAGTCAGATCTCATTCTACCAGTAAATATCAATATTCTGATAATTGCCATGTCCAAGCAAATTTTGATTAATTAGCCTATATACAGAAAAATTTATGTTAGTTTTGTTTTGAATTTGGGAAAAATGGCTCAGGCTAAAATAGCTCTAATTGCACACCATGAACCATATAAACTTAAAAAGAAATAAGGTTTTCAAATAAAAGTAAAAAACAACACTAAAAATTAGCTTTAGCTCTACTTTCTCCTATGCAGTGATGGCAATAGTATAGGTTACATTAGCAAGTCAGGGTACATAAAGGAACTCAAGCAAAAAAAAAATCAAATTCTTTATCAGATTTATTCTGTTCCCCTATGCCTAGACTGCAAATAAAACAAATCAGGGAGTTTGTACAAAGATGAAGGTTTTAAATAGTTTCAACAGGGTTGTGAGTACACCAAAATCAAGACATAAGGTTCTTGTCAGGCACAAACAACAATAATTGACAGCGGTCAGCTTGGCTGTAGTTTGGGCAAGGTTCTAACACTGAAAGTTTCTGTCTTTGTCACTAAGGCAATTGCCAGATTGTCAGGCAAAATTTCCACAGGAACTTAAATGGAGCCCTTTTTAAATAACCTATCCCTATCTCTGTCAAGTTTTAAAACCCATAAGCAAAATTCCCAACATCCTTAAGTGACTAAGCACTGACTACTTGGTGACATGAATTACAAAAAAAATGAACAAAAGTTCAAGGGTAAAATAAATCAGAGTACCTTTGACTATGAAAGGTAAAATGCTGGAAGTTGACTATAGTTCAAGCATAGTCAGTTAAGTCCAAATTTACTCTTAGTCATATTCTACCTGATAAAACTAATAAGGATAACATTTGATCTCCCTCTCAAAATGCACCCAAGACAGCCCATAGAAAAATGTTTGCCAACTGAACCATTTCTGATGTCCTTGAACTGAACACCTCAATAACAGAAGTCCCAGTCTATTGTATTAATAAACGTTTATTTATTGGATTTATGGAGATGCTTCCAATTGGGTTTTCATTATTTGTGCACTTGTTTCTCATCAACAGTTGGTTCTAAATAATTTTTGAGACCACACTGGCTAATCATGATAAAACAAAATCGCGAAGAAAGGAAGAAATCAAGGACAATTAACAGCCAGTGAAAAAATTGAAAAATTATGGAAATATTTTGGTCAAGACCTCTGCTTGACCATCCTTAGTGCAGAATTAAACTGATAAAAATATAAAAAACCAAACTTTAAAAAAAACACAGAACTAAAATTGGATGACCCTTTTTCAGTAATTGTGAAAGGGTAACTGAATAAAAATCACAAGTCTAAATGGCATTTCACAATTTTATTTTACATAAAGCACTCTTAAAGGCTAATCGCTTTCCAGTTAGATTATTATCAGAGATTCTATTTGATTGCACAATATAATTTTGTGGATGTATGTAAAAACGATCAGAATTAGCAATTTCATCATAAATGGGACTTAGAGAAGTTCTATTGACCTTTTGGTGAATGTGCTTCACCTAGGCATTTGCATTTTTCCTCCAACCACTCTCCCTGCATAAAAAGAGGAGTTTTTATTTCTTTGGTTGACCAAGTAATAAGAATATGCTCGGAGCCTCACATAGTCTCAGAACTGAACTATATTAAGGACATTTTGTTTTGCAATGGCTACCCCATAAAAATACTTGAGACCATTATAGAAAAAAGACGAAGAAAGGCAGAAAAGAATGCATCAAATCCACAAACCCCAACAGATATCGTCCCATTGGTGGATGATAAGAAACTTTTCACTGTTCTACCCTACATTCCAAAATTGAGTACCAAACTGAAAAAAATCCTCAAAAAACACAAACTTAATGACACCTTTAAAAATTCAAATACTATACAGAGCTTTTTCAACAGTGGCAAAGATAAAACTAGCCCCATTCTGGGTAGTGGTGTTTATTCCTTGTTCTTGTGGCTGTTTTTATGTTGGTAGAGCCCAAAGACAATTGGGGGAGAGGTTATCTGAACATAGATCCTCTATCGAAAAAGCCATGAGGCTACACCAAAGGCCTGAGGTTTTTGATTCCGCCTTCGCTCAACATGTGTATGAAAGTCCAAACCATTTCATTTTTTTGACAAAACCTCCATTGTTGCCCCCGTTAAAGGTCTCACGTAAGTTTTCAGGAAGGTAGTTGAAATAAAAAAAAAACACATTCACCAAAAGGTAGCTCTCAATAGAGACACTGGAGAAACTTTTCTAAGTCCCATTTATGATGAAATTATGAATTCTGATTGTTTTTACATTATCCACAAAATTATATTGTGCAATCAAATAGAATCTCTGATAATAATCTAACTGGAAAGCGATTAGCCTTTAAGAGTGCTTTACATAAAATGAAATTGTGAAATGCCATTTAGACTTGTGTTTTTATTCAGTTACTCACACTGTTACTGAGAAAGGGTCGTCCAATTTTAGTTTTGTGTTTTTATTTTAAGGTTTGATTTTTTATATTTTTATCAGTTTTATCCTCCACTGAGGATGGTCAAGCGGAGGTCTTAATTTAAATATTTGCATAATTTTTCAATTTTTTCACTGGCTGTTAATTGTCCTTGTTGTCTTCCTTTCTTCATAATGCCAGTTGGATACAAAGCAGAAAATTAGTCTGAAAGCAGAAAATCCAGGTATCTTTGGGGGGGGGGGTAAGTCTATATTGTTTAGTTGAGAACAGGACAGAAACTAGACTGCTACCCAGAAAATATTGCTACCTAGCACTTTGGTGCTTTTGCAGAGCAGAATTGGAGCAAATTTTAATAGGGAAAAATAGTGAGCACCCCAGCCTGATGTAGCTCAACGTCAATTTCAAAAGCAGTTCAATGGATACCATGGACCAGATATAAAATGAAGGTATTACTAACAATATGACAGTCAATCCCTCAAAGCCAACAATTTTAGGAATACATTTTTGGAAGACTTGCCCCTCTTTCACTGACTTTACCCCCTCCCGCTCTAAATCTTGATTATAACCAAGAAAAGAAAAAACACAATGCAGAAGAAAATGAGGAACAGGCACAGACACTGATTACTCACTAAAAATCAAACCAGAGCAAAGTGGCATGTTCAAGAAACAATACAAACACAACATTTAGGAGTTAAACACACAATGTGCTAACCATAAAAAACGTCTGCCAGTTCTAAATCACACTGTTCGAGTATTCTCCTCTTATTTGCGCTCCAATCCTTGAGTATGTCTGTCCTCTTTGGCACACACAATGGGTTTTTAGACAGAATAGAGTAAAAGTATAAGTAAGTATGACAGCACTAGACCCTTAAGGTCCAAACCAGCAGTGCTAATCTCCATTTTGTGGCCCTTCGGCCAGGAAGAATAGAGGCAGTCCAAAAAGATGCTTAAGCATTATGTTTCATGAGGGTAAATTTCCTTTTGTTTTTCTTTTCTATACAGGGCCAATCTGGTTACTCATCATAGGCAGTGCAGTAGCGCTGCCTCAGTAAAGAACAGTGTTGGTACAATGTATTTTTTTTTTCAAACCATGGCAGTTCGTATCAAAGGAGTTGTCATAGAAACTGTGAAAAGGGCTCATTCGATTGGAAATTGGAATGGCTGGTGCCCTGTTTAATAGTCGAAAGTGATTGGAAGGCACCTAACATCCCTCTCATGCCCACCATTTCCCCAAACACATTCAATCAAACTTTTGAGATAGCCATTTTGTTCAACGTAGTTGATTTCCAGATAGAAATTATGTTTTGAGGAGGACACTCCCCCCATAGCCCTCAGAGCAAGGGTTGTAAGTTAGGCCCCGGGGGCGAAAAAAGTTTTCATAGAAAGCTTTGTCGTAAGAACTTCAAAAGGCTCATTCGATTGGAAATTCAAAGGGCTATTTCCTTTTTTGATAGTCAAAAGAGATTGGAGGGCAACTAATCCCCCTCTCACGCCCCCCGTTGCCCACAACACAACTAATCAAAATCTTTCTATAGCCGTTTTATTCAACGTAGTTGAAATTTCTGAAAATTATGTCTTTGAGGATGAGAACCCTCTCCCCCAACAGGCCTCAGGGCAAGGGTTATAAGTTATCCCCTGGAGGCATATAAGGTATTCATAGAAAGCGTTGTTGTAGAAACTTCAAAAAGGGCTCATTCAATTGGAAATTGAAATGGCTAGTGCCCTTTTTAATAGTCGAAAGTGTTTGGAGGGCGACTAACCGCCTTTCACGCCCACCATTTATCCAAACACATTCAATCAAAATTTTGAGATTGCCATTTTGTTCAACGTAGTTGAAAGTTCCGAAAATTAGGTGTTTGAGAATAATAACCCCCTCAGAGCCCCAGGGCAAGGGTTATAAGTTATGACCTGGGGGCATATAAGGTTTTTATTGAAAGCTTTGTCGCAGAAACTTGAAAAAGGATGCATTCAATTGGAAATTCAATGGCCTTGTGTCCTTTTTAATAGTCAAAAGAGATTGGAGGGCAACTAAACCCCCTCTCATGCCCACCTTTTCCCCAAACACATCTAATCAAACCCTTAGATAGCCATTTTGTTCAACCTTGTTGAAAGTTCTGGAAATTAGGTCTTTGAGGATGACAACTCCCCCCTCCCCCACAACCGCCCGGGCAATGGTTGTAAGTTATGCCCTGTGGACATATAAAGTTCTTATAGAAAGTTTTGTTGTAGAAACTTCAAAAAAGGCTCCAGAGCCCCCAGGGCAAAGGTTGTAAGTTACGCCCTGGGGGCATATAAGGTTTTATAGATAGCGTTGTCGTAGAAACTTTAAAAGGGGATCATTTAATTATAAATTGATAGGGCTATTGCCCTTTTTAATAGTCAAGAGTGATTGGAGGGAAAGTAACCCCCCTCTCACACCCTCCATTTCTCCAAACACATCCAATCAAAATTTTCAGATAACCATTTTGTTCAACATAGTTGTAAATTCTGGAAATTAGGTCTTTGAGGATGACACTCCCCCCCCCCGGACCCCTCAGGGGTGAGGTTGTAGGTTATGCCCTGGGAGCATATAAGGTTTTTACTTAAATCTTTGTCTTAAAAACTAAAAAAAGTGCTCTTTAGATTGTAAGTTGAAAGAGCTAGTGCTCTTGTTAACAGTCGAAACAAACTGGAGGGCAACTAACCCCCTTATTACCGTTATTTAGGGTATATTAAATTTTAATGTATTAGAAGAGGGTGTGATAGTGAGTATAACCAAAATAAAACATTACAATTTTTCAACTTTTTCAATAGTCGAAAGTGATTAGAAGGCAACTAACGCCCCTCTCACGCCCACCATTTCCCCAAACACATCCAATCAAAATTTTGTTTTAGACTTTTTGTTCAACATAGTTGAAAGTTCTGGAAATTAGGTCTTTGTCAGTGTTGTCATAGAAACTTCAAAAAGGACTAATTTAATTGCGAATTGAGAGGGCTAGTGCCCTTATTAATAGTCAAAAGTGATCAGAGGACGCCCCCCCACGCCCATCATTTCCTCAAACACTTCAGATCAACGTTTTGATATAGCCTTTTGTTAAACGTAGTTGAAGGGTCCGGAAATTATGTTTTTGAGCATGACAACCCCCTTACAGCCCTCATGGCTAATGCTGTAAGTTCTGCCCTGGGGGCATATATTGTTTTTATAGAACTTTTTGTCATAAAAAGTTCAAAAGCGCTCTTTCGATTAGAAATTAAGAGGGCTATTGCTCTTTTTAATAGTCGAAAGTAATCGGGGGGAGAATCGAACCCCCCCCCCCCTCTACGCCCATCATTTCCCCAAACATTTCTGATGAATATATGGCCGATTTGTTCAACGTAGTTGAAAGGTCTGGAAATTATGTCTTTGAGGATGACATCCCTCCCCCCATAGCCCTCAGGACAAGGGTCGTAAGTTATGCCCTTGGGGCATATAAGGTTTTTATAGAAGGTTTTGTCGTAGCTGCTTCAAAAAGGGCTCATTCAATAGGAAATTGAGAGACTAGTGCCTTTTTTATTCGTCAAACATGGTCGGACGGCAAATTTCGATAGAGGCATTTTGTTCTGCCCGTCAGAAAGGTCTGAAAATTATGTTTTTGAGGATAACAAATCCCTCAAGCCCTAAGAGCAAGGGTTGTAAGTTATACCCAGGGGACATAAAGGGTTTTTATAGAAAGTGTGATCATTTAAACTTTGGAGGGGGCTCATTGGATTGGTAATCACACGCTCTAGTACTCTTTTTAAGAGTCAAAGTTATCAAATGGCAGCTACCCCCTCCCTCCTACACACATGTCGTACTGTGCTGAAATGCGTCAAATAGAAATTTTGATCCATCAATTCTATTCACAATGGTTAAAATATAATATTAAAAAGCTTGTGGGGTACAAACAAACTCAAGAGAATAGGGGCAGGGTTGTAATTTTTGTCCAGTGGGTATAAAAAGTTCTTATGGAAGGGATGGTTGTTTAACTTCAGAAGAGGCTCAGTCTTCCTCCCAGAAAAAGATTATTTGAATATAAAACGAACAGAAATAATAAAAAAAAACTTTTTGCACAAAATAGGTTTAAAAAAAAATAAAGAACTCCATTAAACCAGAAATGAAAAAAAAATAGAATCAAATAATCTACCAAGCATACAACTACCACAAATCAGTATAAAATATATTAAACCCAAATCAAACAGAAATTAAAATAAGTCAAACTCAAAACGAGCAGAAATTAATCTGAGTAGGGTTCTAAACCCTATGCTTTCTAAAAGCTAGAATATAATTTGTGCTTAACTGAAAAAAATTCTTTTAAATTTTTTCACTTTTATAACTTTAAGAAACAAAAAATTAATTAAGATTTTAAGGAATAAATATCAGCATATGTATATTAAACTGACAATGCACATTTTTCAGTAAATTTTTTTTAAATTTTTTTCAGTAAAGTACAAATTATATTCTAGCTTTTAGAAAGCATAGGTTTTGATTGTTTTGAGTTTGACTTAGTTTAATTTCTGTTTGGTTTGGGTTTAATTTATTTTATACTGATTTGTGGTAGCTTTATGCTTGTTAGATCATTTGATTCTATTTTTTTTCTTTTTTGGTTTAATTGAGTTCTTTACTTTTTTTTAGACAATCATATTGAGAAAATACTGTTTTTTATTAATCATGAAAGAAGAACAAATGTTTCCTTACATTTCACCAATAGGGCTCTCCGTTGGCCCTAGACAACTCTGCTTTTCCCTAATCCCCCCTCCTCTTAGATCTCCCCTTCTTTGTTGTGCTTCAACAAAAATTCCCATTTACTGCAGTCAAATTTCCCATTCGTCAGATATTGAGGAATCCCCCCCTCCTTACATATAACTGAATCTTTAAATAAATACTTGTCATTTTATGTATGACATATTGATTTAGTTTTTAACGTTTGTTTGTTGTCCTTTGTTGCTTCTATATTTAGTGGGTTTTTTTTTCTAACCTTATTTTGAAAGCAAATTCTGCTCTATTAGAGCTGGTGATAGACTTCGAAATAAATATTGTCCTACCTTATGTTAAGAGTACAAGAGATTTATTTATTTAAAGGGGAATACAGTATGCAAGCTTTACCTTGTTAGATTGATCATCAACCTGTTGACAAAGTATCAACTTGCGTTTAGCCTGTATACAAAAGACAATATAGTATATATTAACTTTAAGCAGGGTATGTAATTACATCTTGAACAATATTTTGTTTAGTATTTAGTCAAACTCATATATCACGCCAAAGAAAAGTAATAGGAAAACGATTTAAATGCCCCTCAGTTGCCACACTCTAGCTTCTACTATCCAGCATGATAGGACAGTTTTCGCCTCCAACACTTTTAACTAGGCCTAATTAAATACTTGATTAAACTTATGGGATGAAATTGAAGTGAATCTATTCAGAAAATAACAGCAGCAACCACATCTAGAAGTATAGTAGTAGATTTATGTCCAAGCACTGGATAATCTGCAGCTTGAATCATTACAAGATAGGCGTGATTAATTAATAATGTCTTTTAGGAAAACGTTGAAGACTAAGTAAATTAACCTTTTGCTAGAGTGTATGTCTAAATAAATCTAAGTTTACATCAGACTAAACATGGGGCTACCCAATGCTTGATATGATGCCGCTGTTGTCAGTACTCGGTGGTTTTTCATTGGTGGATCAATAGTCTTGGAAAGTACTGATAAAACCTTATTATTTGTCTAATCTAGACATGTCTTCAGTTTTCCTGTGGGAACTTTGGGCTTCTCATATAAAAGGATTTCTGTATTTTTTATCACCACTCTCCTTGAAAAACATAAACAGGTAACATCTTACAAGAAAAAAAAGTTATTAGGAAGTAGAACTGAGATTTCATTTTCTTACTTTTTGTGGCAACCAATTGCAGATTCACCTTGCCTGGCACCAATGGTAGACAGAATGACTGATGTTTCTAACACGGTTTGTCGGAAACAGTATCTTTTGCAATCTTCAGTCAATCCTTTTCACAATGGTGCCTACATTGGTGGAAGCCATCACAATTAAAGAATCCAGTTTTTCTTGAATGCCTGCCAGAGATTCTTTCTCTACCACTAGGTCTCTTTTTTTCAAGTTGAATGGAGTCACGGGCAGGGTTGGACACAGAATTAATGTTTGGTGGAGCACCAATGAATTTTGGTCTCCCCCACTGGTATTTTCACCCTTCCATCCATTAACTAGTGCATTTTAAGATCTAATGGGAGGCACATGTTCCTGAAACCACCCCCTAAACTATCCCTTGTGAGGACTTCATGGGATATGATTCAGATTGGTTATTGTAGCGTCTTTTCAATTAATTTTAGCTGTCATTTATTCAAGCAAAGCACTTTTGAGTTTCAGCATTAGGTATTCTGATTAGATTCCAGCTTGCTTTTATCATTATCCCACATGTGGTTGTATCATTTATCAGTATCTCTCTAAAACCAATGTTGGCATAAAATGGTTGAATTTGAATGTCTAATCTGCGTTCACATTCAAGACATAATTATTTACCCTAAAGATAGTTTAATTTCAAGTCAAATAAAATTCAAAAAGTAAGGGAATGGATCCTGGAATAGTATACTCGCATTGCACTAACCATTATCTTATTGGTATTGTTTATACCACTGGCATCTGGCAAGCTAATCACCCCTTTTCTTACATACTGTAACTTATGTATACTCATTTTGTCATATAACCTACTTTTATATTATTTTCATGAAGGATTAACATGTTTTCGTTTAACTATGTCGGTATATCATTCTTCTGATGTAGACAGTGCTCAAGTCTGTATATTTGTTGTGTATTGTACATGTCTGCAAAACATTTGGAAACGAGGAAAACTAGTTACTATATTCTTTAAAAAAAGTTGTCCCCTGATCTTGGAAGATGGCCAGGCATTAGAAACTGGTTATCTTATCACCATTTAATAAGAAATTTAATATGACTCTCAAAGACAACTTGAATGTGTATATCCCTCTCTGGAGGAATCTGGAAGGTTGCCAGCTATGTCTGAACTGCTAGTGCTCAAAGAATCAATTCTACCAAAGTCAGCTTGGAAGAAATAATTGGAAGAGCCCAACAAATTGAAAGCTTCCTTTAAGTGTTGTTGCAGTGATGACCTAAATTTACAGCACATCATGACAAGGAAGTTCATTATTCGTCAAAGAAAGATCACTTTTTAATGTGCCAAGGACATCGAAATATAACTTTTTTTTGCCTCCTGAACCTATTTCAAGTTTACTACTGTTGCCGCATTTAACTGAGAAATTAAATTAGCAAAATTAATTAGTTAAATTTGACAACACTTTTCGCCAATAAAAATTCTAACATTAATAATCCACTGATTCCCAAACATAATTACCCTTCTTAAGCTTTTTGGTGCCATGTTTTTGTTGATTTTCACCCACTTTTTTTTTATTATTTAGCGCCTGCTACTATCTAAAACTGCTTAACTGTATCTGGAGGTCCATCTCAGTGAAAATTCAATTCCTGATTTTTCCTTAGTTTTTAAGATATATGGTGGTTGTTTAAGCTTCTATTTAAACAATTCAAACGATCAGATTTCCTTTTTACTGCCCTTGATACTTTAATGGGTCAATATTACCAGTGGATACTTTAATGGGTCATGTCAGCTAATTATAAAAGTTAACCACTCATGAGGGTGAAAAAGAAAAGGGGACCATTAGGAATTAATCCACATGGCAATGCTGGACTGGAGTATGCTCACCTATAATTTGTCATTTTCAATCTCAATATCCCGTTTTTTTTGTTTTTTTTTAATCTTGTTTGAGCTGTCTCCCATTATTTCCCATTCTTCAGTGGTCAAAATCATAGCCATTGTTATTCATATCCCAGATTTTCTTTTGTCACTGATATCTGTCGAGATTTCAATAGTCTTTAACAGGTTAGGTTATATTGAGGGGAGGAAGAGTATCAAGATTTTGAACAACCCTTTTCCCGAAATACAAGAATTTGAAAAAAATTCTCCTTTTGCTAAGCAAAGGCCAAAAACAGTGAGTCGTGTTGATATTAAGTGCTCTAAAAATGAGCGGGCTTTCTAGCCATTTATTTCTCGCTTTGAACAAAAATTAAATTTGAATTTATGTCCGTTTGACTAAATACCAGAGTTTTTATGCAAGATTTTCTCAAACTTTCCCCAAACGTTAGTTGTGGAGCTTTGAAATCAATCTAAGAGGAAATCTGTTTTGCCATCTATCTAAATATTCGAAAAGGATCTGAAGCAGGTCCTTGCTAGCCAAGCGCCAGCGAAGGTTTTTTGCCAGTGACATTTAAAGTGAATGCTCATCTTTCAGGTGTGGAGTATGCATCATATAATATAGGGGTATTTTTATGTCCAACCTGTGCTGGTCTTCATAGAGGACTTGGAGTTCATCTCAGCAAAGTAAAACACTTAAAGCTTGACCACTGGGAAGACAGCCAGATTAGAAGATTGGAGGAAGTTGGTAATATTAATGCAAACCGTAAATATGAAGAAAGGGTTCCTGCTTGCTATAGAAGACCTGGAGAAGGCGATTCCAGGTAGGTACTATAAATGAGTCGTACAGAACCGGAATGCTGATCTTAATTCAGGCATGGCCAGAAGTATATTTAATTAGGATTTCAACTGTTCCACAATTTAAATACTTTCGCACCGACTTATTAACCATGACTATCATGATTTAGTGTCCATGTATCTGAGAAATTAACTCCAATTAATAGCACAAACTCTCTTAAGTTGAGGAAGCTTTAAATATTTAAACTCATGGACTGCGCAAAAATTTCGAATTAAGGTTGATTTGCTGATGTTCTCCTCGATTTTTACTTCGCATGACACACCTTAAACATCCTTAGAAGAGCATTAGCAGGTTTTATTTTATTTTACATTTTTTCTTTTCATTTTTTACATTTGTACGGAAGCTGTATATTCTGGTATTTTTAAGGTGCCCACTTGTTGCCCTCAGAAGTGCATGTATGCACTTTAAAAATTTGTAATTGTAATCAGTTTTGACTATATAAAACTTCAAATGGAGTCGATGCTACTGAAGCTTATTTTATGAACCCTGGTTTCTTAGAATTGGCGAATATCAGAATTGTAGAGCCGAAAACTATCCTCACTGGAAAAAAAAACTGAGCATTACTTGGTTTATTAATGACCACCTTAACCGAAATTTAAATTTTATGCCTAATATAAGTAGTCATAATCCTGGGTAATATTGAAGTAAAGCAACTTCAACGAAATTTTTCTCCAAATCAATTGGTTGTGTTATTTTCCCTCTTAATGAGTGTTCTGTAAAATATAAAATTATTTTATGAAAATAAATCAATTAGCATTGAGTCTGTTTTAGCTAAATATCCTTCTATGAGCATCATTTCCTTCTTCTAATTTTAATGACCTTAAACTGGAATTGTTGTCTTAAAGTTTTATCTTAAATATGATCTTTACTAGGGTAAATTAATTAAAGTATCTGAAATTTGTATAAAAATAAGTAAAATTGAGATAAGAAAGCATCCACAATCTTTTGTGAAACAAATATTGCTCTTCCTCTATAATATAGCCCCATAAGATGGTATGATAATTTTAAACGCAATTTTGGGGGAATGTGTTATCTTGATTTGACCTTTATGCAATAGATTGGGACGTCAAATCCTTTAAACTTTGCCAATTATTCTAAAATTATTCCTCCCTCAGCCTCTGGTTATCATTTTCATTCCAATTAATTGGAAAGTGAACAGGTATAAGATGAGTTTTAATTTGTTGTAGGACCAGACACGAATTTTTATTTATTTTATTTTTTATTATTATTATTATCTCTCCTCCATACCTTACCCTGGCATTTGGAGGGTATGTAGTTGTGTTAATTTTTTGTTAACAAAATGACATTAGTAAATGCTTCACCCAGCGCACATATGTATTTCGTGGGAATTTATTTAACAAGTTACCTTACCTGTCGACCCTGTGACAGCTTGGATGAAACCCTGGGCCTTGTTTCGCCAAACAGAGCTCAAACCAGTAAGCCACCTTTGGTCTATTTGTGATTGCCAAAACAACTTTTTTTTGCATTTTAGGAAATTTGTGAAAAAATTTTTACTTAAATGTCATGTATTTATTTTTATTTTCCGTATTTTTTTTTTTTTTTTTTTTTCAATTTGTGTGCAACTCGTTGTGCTATATATTTTTTTTATGATGATGATTCAAGTTCGTTTATATTTTTTAGTGATAACTATCCTGGAAATAAAACTTTCCCAAGCTATACTATTTTTCGGATTGAAGTTATACTTATCAAATGGAGGTAACAAACATTGCCTTTGCCCAAACACCATGCTAAAGTACTTTAAGTTTTGAATGCTTAGAATTTTTACATTTTCAACATCTTTTTGCTTGGGCCTGCAGATTCTAAACATGTCGCGTTTAATGTTTATGATTTTCCCCTAGTGACAGCTGAACATGAAATATGATTCTTTATCCCATGCTTAGTTTCATAGATATTCGACCTGTCACACCGCAAAGAATGCTCTATATACAAGGTGTACATTTTATTTGTGATGATTATTCTGTACAGTAACAATGATGTTAGGTTAGTTAACAAATTTACCAACCTGTTTTAGTCTTTCATATCCTAGTACTTCTACTAAGTACTCATTGCATCAGGAAGGCACCTGCAACAAACACAAATGCGCTTGCTCCTTTCCGTACGAAATCGCTGAAAGCTTCACTATCTACGTGACGCAAGATGTCCTAATTTCCTTTGAATTATTTCTTATGACCTCTTGCCACCCGATTCAGGAACGACCTGTTTTTTTGGCCCAAAATAGATGGCTAAAAAGCTCCATTTTTGTCAATTTATTATCCCTCGTCCATAAAAAGTGGCCTAACCATCTCAACTTTTTCTTTCATTGTATTTCTAAAAGAGGGGGGGGGGGTTGAAATACATTTTGTACTGCAAACTCTTGATATACTGTCGTTCAAACGGGTACCTAAAACTATATTTACATTGTTCATCTGGAAAATATCTAGCACATTTTCTGAATCTTTCGAAATGCCAAGTCCTAGGGCTACACTTTACTGCTGTCATCACCGTAGCTTCCAATACTCTAGTCGTAGGTCAAACAGTTATGTTCATATTCTTTGAAAATTTTCTCAACTGCGAAAACTCACCTGACGCCTTGGCTATTTTATTTTTAACTTCTTCACTATATTGCTACCCAGGTATGTATCCACTTACTTGAATTTCTCGTTGCCTTACGGTCAGCTCTTCATCCTCATCTATTCTAGTCTAAGCAAATTATTTTTTCTTAACATAAAGTTTCATGCCTATTTTTGCAACCTTAACCCTCAAAACCTCCAAAAATGTGTTCATTTCGCTGACAGTTTCAAATAGGCCATTCAAATCATCTACATAATCTAAGTGTAGGAGAGTTTCACCTTGTGGTTTGATAGAATGTTCTCCCATACCCTTTGGTGTATGTTTTTTTTCTTCAGATAAAGTCTATCAAAATAACCTAAATGTACTAGCATAAGACATAATGGTAGAAAATTTCAAAGAAAGTAAGATAGTTGATATAACTAATTGGTAATATTTATAGGGCTGCAGCTGAAACTTTTCTCTGACTGATAATTTATTGCATTTTTTTTAAGAATTAAAATCTAATCTGCACAAAGTAGGCTAGTTAATTTCGAGCTGGTGGGCCTATTGGTTAAAGAATTCCACTATATTTACTCTCCCCTACATTTTAAGAGCCTGAAAAAGAAAGTTTATAGCTGTTTATTTTTGAACAAATTCTCCAATTGCTAGATTGCGATGGTGATTATTCTTTTCGGCACTAGCACCAGTTTCAACTCTTATAGGCCTCCCATACTCCTTGGGCAGAACCTTCACTAAAACTGCTTAATCTGCTGAACCGAAGGATTGAGTAAATCAGAAATCAGCTGAGTCGTGCAAATAACATCATGCAAACTGGGTAAACAAACAAAGCATTCTCTTTCGGTTTTAAAGAAAAATTATGGTATAACTGATGAAATACTCAACTTTGTCAGTGTGTTCTTTCTTAATCTTGTATAATCACTCATCCTTACTACCCTCGAGAAAGGTTACTTTTTATAGATGCTGGCTCGCCTCAAGCCGTGCGAACCCATTTTTCAGAAATGATGCAAGTTCGAAAGTATCAGTAACCTAAAGATAAGTTTTCTAGACTTGTATTACTTTAAGAATAGAATCGGAATACATGTCCTGAAAAATATCATTTTTTTGGGGGGGGGGTCAATTAAATTAATAATACTCATAGCAAAACAAAAAAAAAACTAACTTATAAGAAGAAACCAGAAAAAGTCGCAAAGGGGAGAGGTAAAAAAAAAGGCAATTTTAGATTTATCAGGTTTTCTTATTTTATTTTTTGTGTGTGTGTTTGTTTGTAATGTAGGGACGAATGCTGCTTGTACACAAGAAAAGACCAATGAAAAGGTCTCAACTGGTATTGGTGTTTGTGGTTAGGCTGGTAGTTCAGGGTCTAAAGGGGGAAAAGTTTTTTTTCGAAAATAGATCGTTGATCTTAGGGTTTCCAAGTTTATTTCTTTTAAGGTATGGGCACACAGAAGACCAGTTCTTCGATTTTCAAGAATTAGTTTTCTTGTACAGTTGTGAAGAAATGACACATTTGGTATCAAGTGCCATATTTAGAAGGCCCTAAATGATGCATTTAGGACCAGAAAGCTGGTAACCTTGTTCCGGAGTACCAGTGTCTGTTATTTATGTATTTGTTGGTTGCAAAATTTAACCATGTTAAGTTTATATCTGATTCTGTTTCCTTTTGTAGTGTTCTCAGGGATCAGTGGATAAGAGCTAAATATGAAAGGGAAGAATTTATTTATCCAGAGAAGCAAGTTTACAGAAGAGGCTTTATGGAAGGCTACCTCATGAAAAGAGGTAAGGACGGAGACCAGTGTAAATCTCGGAGGTTTGTTCTACAAGAATCAGAGGACTCGCTGAAATATTTTATCAAGGAGGTAAAATATATTTACATCCGTTTTAAATTGTGACGAAGACCACGTCATCGTTTTATATTAATTAAAAAATCGATAAAAATCAAAGGAAAGAGGGTAGTTTTTCTGAAAACGCAAGAAGAGGACAACTAACCTAACATCTGTATTTCAAAGGCTAATCCAATATTTTTTCTCTACTACTAAGTAATATCAAATTTGAAATACAAAAATCGTTGAAAGATTTGAATTGATGAATTTTTATATTATATATTTAAAAACATTTTTAAAATATATGCCGCCCGGGTGTTTTTCCTTTCATTTTGCTAGAAAATTAAAAAACATGGGCTTTTATTTTTTCTTTAAATAAAAAATTGAGGGACGGTTTGTCTGCAGGGACTTGTAGTTCTAAATTTTAATATAAAAGCTGGTATTGATTGTTTATATACTAAAAAAATCGCTTTTCGCATTAATTTAGAATATTATGGTTTGTTTAGTTTAGACTTAGTGCTCAAAGGAATTACAAGACCAAAGTTTGTTTGGAAATCCCTCTTTCCAGAAATATTTTCTAACACAAATTGTTTCTTAGTCGTTATTCCAAAGTTGACCAAAGCTATATATCCAGAATCATCGGAAAAATATGATATCTTCCCATCAGTCAATATGAACCTGAAAAGGAACGTGTGTTTGTTTTGGTTATTTTATGATGTTTATGCTGCTACCGTCATATCTTGAGTAAATGTTATCCACTTGGTTTAAAGTTTAAATAGGATTCTGCTTGCTTGTACAAAAGTACGCTGAGTAAAAAAGCTAATGGTTCAGTTCTAGTTGAGGGGCTTCTTGCTATCTTGCAAGTAGCTGAGTGAGATGAATGAAATTTTTAGGGATGAATGTTATTATCTCTACCCTTTCCTTCTTTCTAGGGCTTAGCAGATTACATAGATGACCTATCTAAACTTTGTCAGAACCTTTAACCTTAGTCTTGGTTTTTCACTCTCTTTTTCATTGACTCTACATGTTCGAAATTGTAATTCTCATTATTTCAACTGGATTTTAAGCCATATCAAGGCTCTTTTCCTAAATTCAAGAAAAAGATGGTTGAATGTTTAAAAACTTATAAATCAATTTATATATCAACCACACCATTGACTGTAAACAAGATACACTCTCAAAGTTATGGCACAAACATGGTATCTTTTAATCAATTAGTTAGCTATAAAATAAAAAAAATAGAATGTGCTCAGCACAAGAAAAGTTTGTCAACGAGCACAGAAGTTACGAACACAATTGTCAAAACCCACAAGCTACGAATTGTTAAAAGTGCGAACTCGGTACAAAGCTTCAAGAATAACATTGTGACCTGGGTTAAACTGTTGTCAGTTTTGGAAATTTTACAGCCGTTTCTCTTGGGAGTCGTGATCTAAAAGGGTCAAATGAAGACAGGAGGAAGTCCTTGTAGATGGGAGGGAGGGTGTAGATGGGAGAGTTTGAGGGTTGAGCCAAATTTCAGGCTCAGTTTTTCCCAAAGCAAAAAAGGGGGTCAAGTTCAAATGCTTTTAGATAAAGTGAAGCAAGGCAACTGGGAACCTCCGTAGATGGTTTTTAGTGATTTCTTCTGGACCTCCTCAATTTTATCATTTTCTTCTTTTGTCAGAGCAGAATGCCAAACAGGGTATGGGTATTCTAATAGTCCGCGGATGAACATGCAAAAAATTAATTTTAGTTTTTCCTTTGAAACCCAGAATTTTCTAAGAGCTTTCAGTATCTGGATAGCACTTTTTGTGTTTTTACAATTAATCTTGTATTGTTATGCCAAGTTAAATCAGAAGAGACTACTACCCATAACAGGATAGTGCTATTGCTGAGGAGGTTTGGGCCTATAGGTGGTTCGAATTCAGGTAGTTTTTTTAAGAAATGAAGATGTCATTACTGAGCATTTATCTTTATTTGCCACCATATTCAGTTTTGGTGCTTTTGAGGCAACTTGATCAATGCAATTGGAATTTTGGCTTTAACCCGCTCCACCGGCTACCTCAGCTAAGGAAAGATCATCTACATTTTTCCATCTTGTCTGCCCTGACCGCTAGTTCATTTATCATGATAAGGAAGCATAAAGGCCGGATCTCTGTTTCTTGTGGGGCACCAGTGAAAAACGGCAAAGAAAAGAAAATTTATTTATATATTCTGTAGTTTGTTTTCTGTTTGTTAGAAATTTTTTTACAATATTCATAATATATCCAGGAAAAAAAATCGCCATTTTTTCCAGCAAAATCTTGTGATCAACGAGATCTGTTTGAAAATTTATTTCAGTTAAATTTATCCATTTTTCGGGCTCGTCTGGATATTTTAAAATGAAACCAAGTAAACTAATGAGATAGTAAACAATTGAGCACTTCGGGATGTTACTAAATTGCTGCTTATCACGTACTTCTCATGATATTTTTTTTTTTTACCCTAAAGCAAAAAACTCCCATAAACTCGGCTGAAGATCGATGTAACTGCCATCGGCAGTATCTCCCTTTACCTTTCCTGTATCTCCCTTATATCTCCCTTTACCTTTCCTGTGCTCCTTAATACGAAATCCATCAAAATAATCCATATAAAGGGAGATATATAGTCATCCTTCATCCTATATGAAGGATGACCTTCGTATAGGATGAATAGGAACAATTTTTTTTTTTTTTTTATTTTACATGCCACTTGCTTTCGAAAATGGCTGGGATAAAAATGCCTTGGTATCAAATGGCTTGGAAATGGGTTGTAAGTTATGAGCTAATACTCTAGTGCCCAATCTATAATAAATTAGCAATATCCTTTTACAGATGGCATTAATGTAATTTTTGTTCTCTTTTTAACTTATACTTGAAATGAAATCGTCCTTGAAAACTTCATTATTAATCTATTTTTACAGAAGAACCGTTGCTCTTAATGGAACTTTTACGTGATAGGGTTTTTTATAAAAAAATACAGCTGAGGAGGGGGATAAGGGTCAAACTTGCTCTAATTTTTACGTTGATTTCAAATTTTCAATTTTGTATCGGGATTTGACTTAACTGCAAAAAATAATTTTCGTGTAAAAGTTGAGTGAATTTAAAAAACGGAGTGAAAAATTAATTTGGTATCCATAAAAATCATGCCAGTGAATTCCTCTGTATCAGAGAATCGTTTCTTCAGAGAATAATATAAAGGAAACATAAACGCATAAAATTTGAAATATTCGCCAAATGTATTTTTAATCTAATCTGTTAAGAAGTATAAAAAGCAACAAAATTAAACTGTCATAGCTCCGAAACTAAATCTTTTGGGATTTAATGTTGTTTGACTTATGTACAACATTGAATTATCCTCTTCGGGGAACTTAGGTCAAGACCCTTTATCTTTTCTGGGTTTCTGTTAATTAATTATGGAAAAGTTGACATCAATATCCTAAATTGTGAATCATAGACAAGATTAAACCCAACATTAGCCAGAAAAAATACATCCGATCACCCCTGTCACCAATCACCCCTCCAGATGGGGTTGTTGGATTTTAACCAAAGTTGGTGGGAAATAAAGGCTAGTGGCATATTATGCAGGCCAGCTGTGTCCTAGCCTGTTGTACGTTTTTTGTACAACAATAGTACAGGAAAAATATAACCTCCAATAAAAAGTCAGAAATCTCCCATCAACTACTAGATAGGTAAAAATACTCTTCTCTCCCTTAACAAGTATCTAGCACAGTGAAGCTACTGACGTTGTTCTTTACATAAGTGCATATTTTTTTTTTAATTAATCAATTGGTTGATTGATTGGATGCGAAAGAGATAAAGTGGAAAGTCTAAAAAAAAGTTTTCTTGATAATTTTGATTTTTTTTTCCGATTTTTCTGTGAATACCATTGTCAATGAGAGATCTGAGAAACAGTGTGTTTGGCAGGGCCATATCCAGGATTGTTTTTTCGGGGGGGGGGGGGGGGGGGTAATCAATTTTTTTAGGAGGGGGGGGCTACACAAAAAAAAACTCAAAGATGCATACAAAATTTGTTTATGTCCATTTTTGTTACGTTTTTACGATTCAGACAAACATTTTTTTTTAGTGGGGGGTCAAAACCCCTAACACCCCCCCTTCCTGGATATGGCCTTGGTAGTTGGGTTTATGCCTTGAAACTTAAGCTTAATTCTGAGGGGAAAATCATCAGTGCCATTTAATTGTCTTGAAAAACATAATTTCTTTTCAAAACAATGAATAGGCTCAAAAACATGGATAATTTTATAATTTGTTGCAATTGGACATCCTTTAAGCTTGTTTTGAGTTTTTCTAATTTAGCTCGATTACGCCATATTGTCTGTGGTCCTGGTAATTTTTAATTTCCATTTGATAAAGGACCAAAGATCGGGATGTGTTTAGTTTCCCATGTTCTTTATCTTGCATTCCTTCTTGTTATTTAAATCTAATACCTTTTACATATTTTCAGAGAAAGGAACCAAAGACAGTCGTTCGAATTTCAACTCTAAATGTCTACTTTGCCCCTGACAAAATTGGTATTCCAACATCCTTGCAGTTCACTTTTCCTCATGGATCAACTACTAGACATATCTATGTGTATCATGAAAACGCGGAAACCATTGTTCAGTGGTATATGGCACTTAGATGCGCCAAATTGAACAGACTTATGGTAGCTTATCCGAGTGCCTCTGAATATATCGTAAGTTTAGCAGTGGTCACTTAGGCCATTTGTCAAACATTTTTTCTGATTACGTTTTGGTAGGAAATCAAGATTTTTAGGGGGGGGGGGCTAAGCTACCAAAATGCTTTTTATTATTCCGTGGAGTAACACTTTAGTTGGGTCTTTTTTTTTCATTTTCCATATACTGCTGGTCTTAGTTGATTACTAGAAAGTGGTAAGTTTCTAATCTCTGTAGTTTTTACGAAAAGTATGGCCTCGGGTCTTATTGATGAATTTGAAATTATATTTTGGGAAGCTGGGTACTATTTGTGCCTGGGACCAAAAAAAATAGTTTTCCCTTGTCCTTGAGCCAGAGCCTATAGCTTGGGCTGAAATAAAGTTCCGTAATCTATTTCAGAGAGGACTATCCGAAGCTGTTCCTTCAAGCTTTCATCTCTGGAGCCATAATTCTATTTCCTAGCGGGAAGCTTCAATCAAGCTGGAAAGCAAGCAGGTAGTAATTTCAAATTGGAGTTAAATAATAATTTTAAAGTTTTAAACTGTGCTACGGTTTCCTTGAATCATCGACAAAAATATTTCCTTAGAATAATGAATAGAACTATTTAGACATAAACAAAGTTGAATTTCCCACAGGTCCCAAAATGCTGCTGGATATTCTAAGCTTTAATAGGTCGCTCATGGGTAAAAAAAAAAATACTGGAGTTTACTCTTTGTTCCTTGCTCAATAGTAATATTAGAAAGCTGGCTTGTGGCAAGAAAATTAACTTTTGAACTAATAGAGATACATTTTTTTTTATGCTTACTGATAATCCTTGAAGAACTAATAATAGTATGTAACATGATTTTTTCTTCTTGTACAGAAATTTGCTCATGAGATACACCAATTTGTAAATTCAAAGGGTTGACCACTTCTTTTCGACATAACACCTTTAAATTAGGTGTTGTTTTCTTAGACCACACTGTCGTTGACCACTTCATTGTTGTAATACATATCGGGAAAAGTTTCGGATAAGGACTTGGCGCAAAAACGAGATAAGGAAGGAGTTGAGGCAAAAACAAGCTAGATGAACTAAGTGGACCATAGCCTTTCCACCATCTCCGTCTTCTTGTCAACTTTTTAACCTTTAATGTAGACATGTTCTACCTTGTTTGAAGCTGAATGACACAAGTATTTCCAACCTGTAGTATTGAAGGAGCAAATTTGGTATATGGTCTTTCCAACAACCCCGCCGCCTCTCGCCCCCCCCCCACGCTTTTTGACGAAATTGGTTATACTGCACCTTGTTTGAACCGTAATCACTCAAATATAGTCAGTACGTATGATTCGAGACTCAAAATTGGCCAATAGCAATCAGTACAAGGGGGCCTTGGTCTTGTCAGCCCGTCTCCCGGCCCTGATCCCACCATCTGTTTTTTTTTTGTTTTTTTTTCAAAAATGACATGTTTACCCTTGGCTTACTGAAATCAGGATCTTCATTTTATAGTTGAAAGTAGAAAGTGGGTTACCTCTCCATTATCCTCCCATCCCTCCTATCCTCGACTCTTCAAAAAAATGCGGCGGAGAGGGGCTGGAGCGGCAAAGAACCCACTTTCTTTCTTCAATAATACTGAAGAAAATCCTATCGTAATTGTGGTTCAAAAACCGCGTCAAATTCCTGGATTTTTACTAATAAGCAGGCGGTGGGGAACGACTAAATTTCGTTTCCCAGTCATGTGTATTGAAAATCCTTTTGAAATTCTGATTCAAACAAGTAAAAAGCTAGGAATTTGACGCGCAACCAAAAACACGCAAGGATTTTCAGTTACTATTGTTGAAGACACAATGAATTCTTGGCCCCACCAGTCCCACTCCCTACTCTTTTTTTCAGAATTTAAGGCTTTCTGTTCCTTACTTTAAGTGGAATCATGGAGGGATTTTCATTATATTGTTGGGGGCATAAAATAAGGTCGTTACCCCTCCAATATCCCCTAGCCACTCGCTTCCCAAACTTAGTAGCAGAACGGTAGGCATGGTGACCCCCGTTTGAGTCAGGGGCCCTTTAATGCCCTTCCACCGTCTACTCTATAAGCTTTAAGGTAGACATGTTGCATCTTGTTTGAACCGAATCATGTAATGGCTTTCAATCTGTAAAGTTTGAGGACAAAGTAAGATAGTGTCCTGCGCAGCAACACCCACATTCTCCCCACTGTCTACTTCCGACTTTTTATTAGAAAAGTAGATACGTTGGAACGTATTTGAGCCAGAATCAATGCATGGATTTTGAATATGTATGATTAGATAATCAAAGTGAACACCTGCCAGCATTTTAGCATGAAGATAAGCATTGTGCATGCGATTTCAAGCGGAATAATACAATGGTTTTTAATCTTTATGATTGGAGGACCAAAGCGAACCCAAAACCCCTCCAACACTCCCGACATCCCCTCTCCAAACTGTTGGTAGAAAGATAGCTATATTCCACCCTGTTTAAATTGAAAACATGCAATGATTTTTTATCTATGTGATTTGAGGGCCAAAGCGGGTCCGTGATCCTTTCAACACTCGATTCTCCATCCATCTCTTCACCAACTTTTTAGTAGAAACTTGTGTATATGACGCCTTGTTTGAAGCCGAATCATTCAAGATTTTTCGCTCTTTACGATTGGAGGTGCAATACCCCCCCCCCCTCAATTTTTTAGTACAGAGGTGGTCATGCTTTTTCCATCAATCTGCATGAAACTTGTAGAAGGAATATGTTGCTCAAACGGGACATGGTGATGACGACTTTCAAAGGCGTGTTCCATAGCTGTAGCTTTTGCACCGAAGTGCTCAGATAGAGTTGAAACGTGTTCGGGCTAGTATATTTGGCTAAGCAATTAGAGGGAATGCGTTTTCCTTTTTCCTTTCCGATTTAAATGTCTTGATTCACTAGAAAGTTGATAGACAACTACCTACATCCGAAAAGTCTAAAAGGAAATTTTAACCTGTCCAAAGTTAAGTTTCATTGTTCGGGGATTTCTCCTCTATCACGGAGAGTGAATCAAACGAGAATCGTTAAATCAGATCTTTTGGGGGCGAAGTGTTTCAAACGTTCGAATTGATGTTTCAGGTCAAAGTACTTTTAACGAAACTGAAAATTTTTGTAATTAAGTCGAAATGAAAATTTTGAAATCGGGTAATATTTTTAATGAGACAATGAAAAAAAACTTTTTAACGAATAATGGTAAGAATCTGAGGATTTTGGCTTCACATCTGGAGGCTTTTATCAACGGGAAAAGACTAAAAACTTGGCTTAAACAAGCATATAAAAAAAGGATGAGAAAAACATGAAAATAACACAAATGCTGTACAAAATAAGTTGAAAATTGAAAGTAAAACTCATCTAAATAAAGTCCAATTGGGTACTTCAGTCAATATATCGTAATGCACAAGATAGGGCAAGGAAGGATGTCTGATATTATAACTATCTTCTGATATTGGAGTATCTAAATGAAGTCCAATATGGCATATCTTAACTATCGCAGTTTGACAAAACATGACAATTTAACTTTGGAAATGATCCTAGTAAGATATTAAATAAAAAAAAAAAGTTTTTTTCAATTGAAAGTAAGGAGCAACATTAAAACTTAAAACAAACTGAAATTATTACGTATATTAGGTGGATCGCCCCTTAGTCAATACCTCGCTCTTTACGCTAAAGTTCGAATCACAAATCCCTGAATTACAAAGGCTGTTTAATTAGAATAGATAGCTCTTTTGAAAGTACTAAAAAAACTTCAGCGTAAAGAGCGAGGTATTGACTAGGGGGCGAACCCCCTCATATATGTAATAATTTCTGTTCGGTTTAAGTTTTAATATTGCTCCTTACTTTCAGTTGAATAGACTTGTGTTTTTTATTTAATTTCTGATCGTTTTTTAAATAATGTTGGGAAATCCGGCGCCCCATTTCATAGAAATGTCCCTTCCTCCAAGGAAAGATCCTCCCACGTAATCCCCTTTTCCGACCCCCCCCCCCCACCCAGAAAAAATTCCTCCTGAAAACGTCCGTATACTTCCCAATAACCAATACTATATGTAAACAATGGGTCAAGTTCATAACTTGCAGCCCTTCCCCTGGGAACTGTGGGGGACTAAGTCATCCTCAAAGACATATTTATTAGATTTTCGACTATGTTGAACAAAATGGCTATCTCAAAATTTTTATTGGGTAACTGGGAAAAATGAGCGTGGGAGGAGGCCAAGTTGCCCTCCAATTTTTTGGGTCACTTAAAAAGAGAACTTAAAACTTTTATTTTCCTTTCGATGAGCCCTCTTACGATATTCTAGGACTACTGGATCGATACGATGACCCCTGGGGAAAAAACAAAAAAAAAACAAACAAACAAATAAACAGACATCCGTGATCTTTCTTCTGGCAAAAAATGTAAAATTGCACATTTTTGCAGATAGGAGCTTGAAACATCTACAGTAAGGTTTTCTGTTACGCTGAGTCTGATGGTTTCATTTTCATTGAGATTCTATCACTTTTAGGGGTTTCCCCCTTTTTTCGAAAATAAGGCAAATTTTTTCAGGCTCGTAACTATTGATGGGTTAGACTAAATTTGGTGAAACTTATTTATTTGAAAGCAGCATTCTTTTGATGTATCTACTGGTATTAAATTTCCGTTTTTTAGAGTTTCTGTTGCTATTGAGCCGGGTCGCTCCTTACTTAAAGTTCGTTGCCACGAACTGTTTGATTCAACTAAAAATATTATTTTACGCTGGATTTTTACTTTTTACTTTTTCTTTATAGTCAATTCACGAATTGACTAGGCTTGCCGAAAAGAAATTTTTCAAATGATGTCCAATATGGATGTCTGATATCTTAACTATCTTGTCCTGCCTTGTACATGTATGTGTCATATTAATAGAAATACCATGTTGGACTTTGTGTAGATGCTAATTTTTTTTTCGTTTTTTTTTTGTATTTTTTTGTATAGTGAATGTATTTAGTTTTTCTTAATTCCCTCCCACTCTTTTATATGTCTGTACAAGCTAATTTTTTGTTGTCGTTTTTCCTGTTGGTAAAGGCTTCCGGATGTGAAGCCGAAATAGATTCGGACTTTTAGTATTATTGGTACATAAAAGTTTTTTTTGTCATTGGCTTATTAAGAAAGTTTGCCCATTTTTCAATATTTTATTGCCATTTTGCTTTAATTGTTGTATATATTCAACTTTGGAATTGAATTCCGGGAAGGGGGGTCGAGAGAGAGGGAGATAGTGGTAGGTATAAAAACAAAACGTAAACCCCCTTCCTCTGAAGCAAAATCTTGTGAGCGGGCTGGCTGCACTATTATTGCAAAAAGAATTTGAATAGGGACTAGAATTTGTTGCAATGCACAAAAACGTTAAGGTGCTACTTATATTTTGTCTATGGGGCAGGGCAGTACAGAAGCTTGAACCTCATAGTCTAAATTCTAGTTCCTCTTCGGTCAGAGGCAGCTAACGCATTGATGTTAAATCTTTTATAGCTAGCCGAAAATGTGATGCGTGATTTCTTAAAAGAAGGATGGCTCACCAAATCTGGCCCGAAACAGAGTGATGGCTACAGAAAAAGATGGTTTTCATTAGATAGAAGACGCCTTATGTATCATGAAAGTAAATTAGTAAGTTCACACTTTTTTAACCGTTTCTAGGGTGACAAATCACTTATTATCAGCGGTTGGTGTCAGATAGAACTTGTTCCCTTAAATTAGTGAGACATCTCAGTCTGCCATATGTGCAACCTCTCAGTGTTTCTCTAGAGGACGCTGTGTGGACAATAATTGGGTTGATTCATAAAAAAAAAAAAAAAAAAAAAAAAAAAAAAAAAAAAAAAACAGCAATGCCCAGAGGCTATATCCTATAAGGGACTAGACACAAAAAGACAGAAGAAGGAAAAAAAGACGAACGAAAGGAGCTTGAGTTTATAAAAAAAAAAAATAAAATAAAAAAAAAAAAAAAAAAAATGGGGACATATTAACAACTGAAGATAGCAAACCAGTCCATCCGAAATTACTACTCGCTGATTCTATTTCACAAACACTGAGGACTCAATTATCCAAATTCTTTGGAAGGGTATTGCATATGTATAAACACGAATTCCTGGAAATAGGCTTTTACTTGTAATCAACAAGCTGGCGTTGGAGAGGCGAACTCATAAACATATGCTGAATTATATACGCCTTCATTTTGCCCAGATTTATAATAATAATAATATATTTCGAAAACAGGCTTGCGCCTCTATCTACAAAAATTTAAATAATCAAATGCTTTATCACTATAATGTTTGTCAATTTTGTTCTTAAATGCATTGACTGAATCTGAGTTAACAGTGTCTGATGATAGTGCATTCCACTCGGAGACAATGCGGTTGCTGAATGCCCATCTCCCAACATCTCTTCTGAAACGTTCTTCAGTTAGCTTAAACTCGTGACCTCTCAGGTTATTATTCTTGAATGTTATTATCTCTTCTGGAGGGATGTTATCGTAGTATCTGTTGCATATTTTGTATACTTCAATAAGATCTCCTCTTAAAAATTAGTATGAGAGGCTTGGGAGCGATAGTTTTTTCAAGCGGTCTTGGTATGATAAGTCTCTAAGTAACGGAAAGAATTAAGTAGCCCTCCTTTGGATTTTTTCTATTGCATTGCTGTCTTTTTGAAAAAACGGTCTGGTTGTTGTATGACCATATTTGATCATTGGTCTCACTAACGATTTGAAGAGTATAGAAATCAGTGTTGAGTCAGTAAGAGAGAAATTTCTTCGAATAATTCCCAAGACTTGTGATGACTTAGAGATGATTGACTCGTAGTGCTTGGTGAAAGTCATATCACTCTCTATTGTCACTCCCAAGTCTTGAGCTTCTTCTTGTATAGGTATATGTTGTCCTTCAAAGCAGTAGTGCCGAGAAATGTGTTTCGGGGCTAGCCGAATATGACTATTTTTTTCTGTATTCACATCCATGCTCCTTTTTTTCATTCATTCTGCTGTCCTGTTCAAGTGTTGCTGTAGTATTTCTGTATCTTCAAAGCTTGTTATTGCGCGAAAGATTTTTGTGTCATCTACATAAAGCAGTATCTCTGAATCTATGTTATTTGGGAGATCATTTATGTAAATATTGAACAGTAAAGGCCTCAGAACACTACTTTGAACTACTCCACTTGTGACTTTTGTCTCGTTGCTACAAGGTATCCCTCCAGTCTCACTTGCGGTGATCATCCTTTCGGGATGTTAAGAACCCACTTTAGAATAGTATCACTAACACCAATAGACTCTAGTTTTCAAAAAAGTTGACTTTGTAAGACTTTATCAAAGGCTTTTCTGAGATCTAAGTATAAAATATCTATCTGCATCCCACTATCCATATATTTTCTCCAGGTGTTTGTAGCGACAAGTAGCTGGCTTTCTGCTGATCTTTTCTTGAGGAATCCAAACTGTGCGGGTGAAATGAGGCTCCTTTCGAGTATGTACTGTAATATATTATCGTGGAGTAAAGATTCTAGTAGTTTGCATGTGATACAGGTTAAACTGATAGGTCTGTAATTACTTGGATCTGATTTGCTTTCTTTTTTGAAGAGGGGTATCACCGCTGCTTGCTTCCATTTATCAGGCAGGTTCCCTGTTTGTAGCTACTTGACAAAAATGTAGTGCAATGGCGCTGCAATTTCTTAGGATGTAGGCCATCTGGACCTTCTGATTTGTAAGGGTTTAGATTTTTTAGTTTTTTGTAGACCATTTGTATTGTCAGTTCTATTTCTTCAAATTTGCCTACGACTAGTGGCTGACATTCCTCTTGACTTTCATCTTTGTCCCTCTCTGTTGTGAAGAGTGTGGAAAACTGCTGATTTAGTAGATTGGCTTTAGCTATTGGGTCACTGATTGTTAAATTTGTTGCTGAGTTTCTAAGATCGGGAATAACCGGCTGTTCTTTTCTTTTTGAGTTCACGAAGTTCCAAAACGCCTTGGGGTTGATCTTTGAGTTTTCGGCTACTTCCCTCTCCTTTTCGCTTGCTTCTTGTCTAGTGGCTTTCCTGACTTTGTTGGTGATTCTGCAATAATTTCTACGATTACTTTCGGTATCAGTCTGCTTGAGCGTCTCCCAGGCTTGCCGCTTGGTTTTTATTAGGTCAAGGATGTCTCGTTTTAGAGGCGGTCGTGTAAATAATTTGTCTATTGGTACATAAATGTTTGTGAGGTCTATTATTACGGATGCAAACTTTCTGTACATGGCATCTACTAGATCTGTGTTATTTAGTATTTCAGTCCAGTTGAAAAATTCTAGCTCCGTTCGCATGGTATTGTAATCACCTTATGAATTAATCCACCTCTCTTTTTTTCTCGTAGTTTCGCAATAATCACCT
This sequence comes from Artemia sp. Qi Xiang Cuo, assembly GCF_049724085.1. NCBI lineage: Eukaryota > Metazoa > Arthropoda > Branchiopoda > Anostraca > Artemiidae > Artemia > Artemia sp. Qi Xiang Cuo. Next base: position 37,932,330 of record NC_142810.1, on the reverse strand, counting down.
CTAAATAAATTGTAGCGTGGTCCGATTTTCCAACAGCAGGACCTATAGTAAGTTCTTTTATTAGTTCCGTATTACTGCATAGGACTAGGTCCAGTAGATTTATGTACGCCTTCATTTGCCCAGAATGGAATTAAGGAAGTAAAATTTACTTCCTTTAAAGTGATACTTCGTCATACTATTTGCGAGGAAAATTGTGTAAGGGGATCGGTCGCAATTGCTGCTGTTAGGCGTTGGGAACAATTTTAGTTTGGAACTGGGAAAAAAATATTTAAGTGTTTCAGATTGAAACAAACAGTCTGAACAGTAAATAAGGTTTACAGTGTACAAAAAAAAAATATAGAGATGAATTGTAAAACGTAAAATTAGACAATCGGGAATCGTGTATTAGGCGCACTCAAAATTTATCAGTGGATTTGTTTAATTAAGAATTTTTTTCGCTGATAATTGCTAGTGTTATAATTGTTGGTGTTTGTTAACATATTGTTAAGTTTTTTGGCAATTCATTCTTTTTTTTGTGTGTGCGTAAGGGGGAACCTTTAATTGTCATTACTGTGTACATTTTTAAGGGCTGACTCAATTTAATCTACTGGATGTGAAGCCAAAATAGTCGGACTTTTATTACTATGGATACAAAATAATCTACTCAATTCAACCTCCGAATTCCCGTCAATCAAAGAAGTTTGTAAAATTATTTGTTTAGCGCCTCCAACAACTCCTTCCTGGTGCGATGTCTGATTTGGTTCAAATTCACGATTTAAGGCTATTTAGGGTCTAGAATTCCAGCGCCAAAATTTTGAAAGAAAAAAAAATTAGTCTTCTGTTTTGTTTCCTCAAACAAACTTATCAATATTAGATAAATCACAAACAATTTGTAAAAGACCGGAGGTCTGTAGCTTCATTTTCTCTGAAACCCATGATAAAGCCCTGTTAAAAAATGAGTGCGCTCAAGTTATAACACATATGCCTTTAAATCCATCTAATCTATCCAAAATCACATAGCTTGTACAAATGTGGCAGATATCAATGGCTAATCGAATCTTTTTTTTCATAGGAACCTGTTCCCAAAGGTGAAATCTTTTTGGGACATCGCTCGGAAGGTTTTTTTCTGCGTCTTGGTTCACCTTCTGGTTTCAAAGAAGTCGGTTTCAGCTTCACATTAACTACACCAGATCGCCAATACCTTCTTTCATCCGAAAAGGATGAAGATAGATGTCAGTGGATGCGATGGATTGATTATGTAATTGATCGTGAAATCACCTTCGAAGACTCAATACTATGGGACAAAATAAGGCGACGAAGTTGAATGCTATCGTAGAGATTTTTAGCCTTATTTCTCTATCGCATGGCGGCTTTTTGCTGAATATGTTATGCATTAACAATGCTTATAAATTTAAACCTGAAAAATGTTTATAAGGTGGTTTTGTTCTAAAAAAAATGTTGATTTGTTCATCTAGTTAGTGCAAAAAAACAAACAAAGTTAAGTCTGATTAGTTAATCGATTGTGAATTATAACGATTATAATCGATTTATTAATTGAGCAATTAATCACTTCATCGATTAAGTCGGCTATGAATAAATCTGCACTAATTCGTTAAATTAATGAGAAAAGAGAGACTATTGTCCTATAGTTCGTGTTAAAGAGTGTGCTTTAATTCCATTGAATTATTTCTGTGGTGTATTTTCTTAAGCCAGTCACATTATTCCTTATTTTTGTTGATAAAATAGACCCGTCTTTTCGAATCTTGGCTAATTAATGTTGAATTATAAATTTAGACAGAGAGGGAAATGAAATTTCTGGGGAAGCAATTAACTCCGCCTTACAACGACTATAATCGATTAAATTAATCGTTTAATCGATCAAATTGGTTATGAATAAATCTGCACATGTTAGTTGAATCAATGGCAGAAAAGAAATTGCTGTACTATACTCTATGTTAGAATGTGTGCTTTAATTCCATTGATTCATCTTTGTGGTGAATTTATGACTAGCCAGTCACGCTATGATAAAACAAATATTTCTAAAAATCTATTTCTAGATGAAAAAAAAGCCCACACCTTTTTAGAGCCAGATAGGCTTTTTTGTGATGAATATTTAGCCAATAAAAAAAAAAAAAAAGTTTCCAATTCTCAATATGTTTTCTCTGTGGTTAGAATGTTAAGAGTTTCAAAGCCATAGAGCCAAGAAAAAAAGATGCAGCTAACTCCAGTCCTAAAAAATTGTTGTATGCGTTCTTTTTGCCGGTATCCGTGCTTGATTTCGTTTTCATTTCAGAGAAGAGATTCATTCCTGAAAACATCATAATGATAGATATATGGGTCGCTCAGTTGCAAAATTGATTAACCTCATTAAAAATCAAAGGCATTTAGGAAAGAATTGCTGGTTTTTGTTTTGTTTTTCTGTATTTCAATATGTAGAATTTCGCAGTTCAGCGAAACATTACTATGAAGTTATTCAAATCGGTTCAAAAAATGGTGGTTCTATGAGGAGGGTGAGACTCGTTTTCAGGTTTTATACTATGCAGGATTTAGCAATATTATTATCCTTAAAAGGGTCTGTTATGCTTATCTCGTTAATTTTTTTTTCTTTTGTGAACCCGTTTAGAAAATTGAAGCGGTAATATACGCATATAGCGCTTATTTAAAGCGTATATAATATGGATGATTTTCTCCTACGGAAGAAGGTCGAGCAATGTCTGGGGTAAGGGAATTGGGTAGATGGAGGAGGGGGATCTGAGAGGTTCATTCTTGTGTTTAGCTCCATTCACTTTATCTGACGCCTGCATTGAGTTGATATCAGGATGTGCGACCAGTGTAAGAGCATCTACTGGTGGGATTTGGCCCTATTCCAGTAAGACCGGCGTTGGTCTTTGAGTTTGACGCCACTTTCCAACTCTGCTAGGATAGGGTAAATAAAGATCCACCTTTAGCAAGCAACAGCCAAAATTTTTCTATTTTAATTCGCATTTTAGATGTTGCTTACATCAAATGCAGATAAAGGTAATGCCACTAAAATCAAGAAAAATAGGAACGTTCAATTGATTTGGCATCTGAACGACTCATTTATTTCCAAACTGTCTTTAGACCATGCCAACAAAATGAAATGTAGATACAATGACACACAATTATAACATACACTCACAAATAGACAATATTTTAAAATAAAAAAATAAATAAATAAAAACAAAAATACATTTTGAGTTTAACCACTTCCCATGTTCCAGAGAAACTCCCATGCCCATCCTAAGTTCCTAACTGGAATGACTGCGATGTTTTGTCAAAACCTCAGTTGTACACAATTGACCTTGCCCATACATTTCCTGTTGTTAATGCTTTGAGAAAGAATGTAGCCTTCAATTTTCCTGAAATATATAGATGCAAAGATGGTTAAATGTAAAAGTTGTAGTTTTTTTTAGGTGTTGTAGATTATAATTTTGTACATTAGTTTTTAATTTCTGGATAATTTGATGATTATTTCAGGGCAAATTGGGATTGTTTCGGTAAGATTCCGCATTGTTGAGCTTATAGATGAAAAGTATTGTATTTTCCACTGAGCACAACAAGTTTTTTCAGGCTCAAGTGAAATCCGTCTTTTCCAATTGTACCTTCTCTGAGAAATAATTTAGAGACAGTTTTAGTGTTTCTGTTCTGTCCCCTGAGAGACAAAGTCAGATGTTAATTAGTCGGACTTTGTTTGCTTGGTAGTACAAACTGAGAAATGGTTAATAAGATATCTGAACAATAAATGTATCTTCAGTAAGAGCTCTTCTAATTGTCTATAAAGTTGGAAGAAATATTCTTTAAAATTCATGAGTTGATTCATTCATCTATCCAAATAGCGATATGCTCTTTAAGTATAATATTGTTTTAGGCGGACTAGCAGCTTAAAATATACATTTAAAAAGCCTATGCCAATACCAAGGATAGGTTGATAATTCATGAGAACCTAAATAGCTGTTCTAAAGACGTGAAAGAACCTTCTTTGCACCTGATAGACCTCCCTGCACCAGAAGAAGGAGAAATAAAATAAATTAGCTTAAGGCGTATAACTCTTAAGAAAATTTACAGCTTATACTTTTATCAGGAAATCTGCTGAACTTTAACATTTGTTTATATGCATGGTCATATTTGTATAGAAGTTAATTTTTTATTTTATTTGTTTACTTTTGCGGAGATGACTTCCATAGACCTGATTAAATTCAATCAAGAGAAACAAAATTCAGTTAATTGATTGTCAATTTAGGCTGTGTTTCTTAAATTCAGTTTTAAAGCCCACGAGACAAAAGCGATCGCTCTAGGTCGATTTTTTCGAAACCTCTTCCTTTTACGCTTTTGGTTCGTAAAATGCTTGGAGGTTCTCTTATTATTTTTTTTCCAGGTCGTGGAATAATAAAACGACCTCTTGATAATGAAATTGTTTTTTGCCGTTGCTTAAAGACATTAAAAAACGTTCTTATTAAAAATTCAAGATCGGAAATATTTCATCACTTTCCCTAATTTTTTTTTGCCCTTAAATGCATATTTAAAACTACATGTCTTCATGTTGTCGTAAAAAAAATCGTATTGCTGGAACTATCCTCTGGACAAGGCCATATCCAGGGGGCTACCAGTCTTCATCCCGGCCCCGAAATTTTTTTCCGGCCCGTTAAAGCGTAACAAAAATGCATATAAACAAATTTTTGATGTGTTTTTTAAGTTTCTTTTATACCCCCCCCCCCGTTCCGAAAAATATCCTGGATACGCCCTTGCTTCTAGATATTCTCAGAGCTAATAAAGTTCTTGTGTTAAAGTCATCGTAAAGTTGTATTAAGACTCAATGGAAAACATTCGTTTAATGCCAGTCTGAACTCTACCTTGAATCTATTGATGTCCCTTTACCAATCAACAAAGATGCTTTGATCTTCAAAGCATCCAGGATCTATACTACAACGATACAGCTACAATGGTCTATCAGCTGCGACAGCGCTTATTATACAACACCGAAGATAAAGATCTAGAGCGTATCATTCTGAACTAAATCAGTTACAACTGCAAAAGGAAACCTAATTTTTGTTTACAAAAAAATGCCTCCCTTACAAACTAACCATTTCTTTATGGTTTTGGCAAGTACTGTGACAATTGTTGGATTACAAATATTTTTATGAAGTTCTCAAGTGACAGTAAAGTGTATCACTTTTAGTTTATTTTTGACGGTCATAAAAATTAATTCCAAGCAGGATACATAGGCACATAACCATTGTAACTTTTTGTAACTTCATTTTTATACAATTCTGAAAGAGTTATGCCAGCTTTGCCTCCCACAGAGACTATCTGTGTTGGCTTTACCTTAATTATTCATGGCTCTCAAATTTTTATCATTTCCGCCTACTGAAGATGAAACTTTGATATGTAGCTCAAGGAATAAGGTTTGGGGGGAAAAGGTGTCGATTCTGATGCAGGGTAAGAACAGCGAATGGGCTTACCGGGTAAAAACTTGGGATTATACGTTATTTCATATATTTTCGTGCGAAGTGTGTCGAAGAAGGAAACAAATACGTTTGGTGCAGAATTAAATGTTTATTGAAGCTGAACAACAGATTAATTACATCCTTATATGCATCTTCCTGAAAGTCAGGGTTTGTTCAATTTCACCAGTAAACTGAAATTTGTTAGAGGGCCTATTCTTGGATTGTTGTATAATATTACAAAAAGTGTTACCTATAAAAATAAAAAAAAATTAAACGCAAAATCCTCGGAAACATACATTTAATTAAAGATGACGTCTATATTCTTTTAAAGAGCATAAACAGATCTAGAGATAGTAGTTATTCTTGGTAAGTTCATAGACTAGTTAGACTAAAACTTGATTCTATTGTAAAATAAGGTTTGTGACTATTTTCGTCTTTTTCTTTCTAGTTGATTTCGTTTGGTACATGAGTTCCACCATTTTTGTTGACCAAAGTTCAAGTTCAGTAGCTTAGTAGTTGCCCCCATTTGATACTACCAGGTCAAAACTAAGATTACTATTCATATTATTCTTTCGCAAACCAAAAAAAAATCTATTTTAAGTGATTTACAATACATAGAAGATACATTGTTGCAAAAGTGCATTTGTCCTTTATTATTTAGAAGATTGTTTTGTATGTGTGAAAATAGAAAAATATATATTTGGGGCTTTACATTTTTTTTTTTTAGATGTAAATTGTAAGAATAAAATATTTATACTTTTATCATGTTTGAAGTCTCTTTTTTTTAGTCTATCATTAGGTTGTTTTTACTTATTTGCTTCTCTTTTTAGGGTTGAAACCTTTCAAAAAGTTTTGAAAGGGCTCAAAACTTGATATATATCGTTGCGTAATCTATAAAAACGGGGGATCGTAAAAATAAATGCAAGTTGATTTTTTTTTTTTTTTTTTTTTATGAAAAGCGTACTGTTTAATACTGAGCCAGAAAAAATGCTCATATAGTTATTTTTTCTTCTCTTTGCAATTGAACCCAAAAATAAGGCTTCTGGCTATATTTCCCATGCTCCAAAGTCTCTGGCTAAAATAACGCACATCAAATTATATTCTTAAATAAAATAGTTTCCACAAGAACATGGTTGCAATAGTTAAAAATGGAATCATGCAGCTTTCTTAATTTTTCAGGAGAGGAAAAAAAGCTAAATTCTGAAGAAAACATTATTCAAGGATTTAGGGAACGTTTTCAAAACTTAATTATCACTAATAATAAATAATTTCTTATTATTCTTACATTTCTTATCATTATTCATAATACTTCTAAAATGGTAGAAACCAAAGAATTTAGCCTCCAAAAGGCTTATAGTGAAATATATAACAAGGGTTGATACTGCAGTCTGTTCTATACTTGGAGTAATGCAAATTGCTTATAATGTTGGCTCAGCCGTTGTCTTGGAGCAAAAATAATAATAATCAGTTATCAATGATAACTGAGTTCTGGAAGACGCCACAAATTTCCTTAAAAAAAAAAAGAAAAACGCTTAGATTTTCCATTGGTGGCAAATGTATATGACCGAAATAGATTATTTTTTTTTCTTTCAGTGTGTATACATCCAAACATCAAGTGTTTGTTATGATAATATTATTGGAAATTTCTTTGGCGTCCCCAAAGAAAAGATGCATAGGGATCGCTAAAAACAGTGTCATCTAGTGTCAATAATATTCTAAGATTTTTGGCTACAGTGCATACTGAATAAGGGTTCGGTTGAACTGAGATTTGGCGCAATTGGCTAATTTAGCATTCAAGTTTATGAGTTTTAAGTCATTAAAATTACTTTTCCATTCAAACAAAGCTCGAAACAGTTGAAAAAAATAAGCACAAACTTAAAATATTACCCTTCAAAAATACAGTGTTCGAAAATTTAGTAGATGTTAGTCTTTTTGAGAGGGAGGTGGGGTGTGAAATCTTCCCTGCAGTATATAACTCTTTCAACACAAGCTGATTAAACGCTTACTGCCTGAAAAAAGGCAAATCTTTATTTTTTTCAGTTTTATCCTATATTAGTGGGTAATTAAACTGGCTTTGGCAATCTCAATATTGAAAGGGATAAAAGTCTTTCATCATATACTTTTACAATATTGATGTTTGGTTGGCTCAAAGCCATTTACAAGCCAGCAAGCTACTCCAAAAGTTCTTGTTTCAATTTTCCCAATAAAACCATTGGGAGCTTATCAACAGTAACCGAAATTAAAAAATCCAGTTTTAAAAACAAAATATGGATTATAAGAACCTTTTTTAAGTTGATTCCAAACGCTAGTAGTACAACAATTTATTATAAATCCACGTACAACCTCTAGTAAAACTAAAGCCAAGCTTACAATGAGATGCTTTTTTATTTGATGAATTAGAGTTGAAATCATACACCCAGTTCATTTATATTCAACCAAACACATGATTATCATTACGTTTCATAACCCCAAACAGCATCCGTATTCTTTTGTTAATAAAAAGCAAAATTAAGTAAATCATATAAAATATAAGCAGAAAGGTATATTTCATTAAACCAATCCATATATTATATTTGGAAGGTATACTGATCCAGCAGCAATAACTCGGATTTAAACTGATCAAAATTGTGTAACTTCTTTACAATTGGACTAAGCTTTTTTCAAAGCTGAGAGGCTCTACCTAACTGAGCAAGATTCCTAATTGAGACCAGGATAGGGGCCTCACTTGTATTTCCCTTCTAAGTATCATGATGATGAACGTCAATCCTCTGACAAAGTAAATCTGAAAAGAAATGTGGAAGGTAATAAAAACAGCGTTAACATAAAACCGCGTAAAGCAGTTTCCGGGTTTGTATTAACATTCTATATACTGGTTCATAGACTCCTTACACTGGTCCGTGAATGCGTAGATCTAATAGTACTATTCTGTTTTTCGCATTCAAGGTGAAGTGTCAAAGGCAAGTTTTTGAGCGAAACTGACAAACAGTATAAAATGTATGGATATATCAAGGAAATATGTTGTAATTGTAAACGCTTGTGAAAGAAAAACATGTTTTAATACATGACCGTAGTCTAAGGATAATGGTTTGGAGGTTATCAAAATTTAACCTACGTTTAATGAAGCCCATAATCTCAACTAAGTCTTACTGACTACTCTGTTAATCATGGAAGTGAGAATTTTTCAGGTAGAGCATCACACATCAAGGCTGTATCGTCAGTAAATGAAGGTGTAAGGACTAAAAAATCAATTCAGGGCCCACAGCTCTCGAGTATCATAAATTCTTGGATAAATACAGGTTTTAGAATATGTGATATGACGGGTTAAACCAAAATAGATTGATGATTCACAAGATCATTCTCATTACCAATCCGGAAAACAGAGTTTTTACCCATCAAAAAGAATCAAAACTTACCTTTTTGAAAACTGAATAAATTACTACCGGTCCACCTTCTTTAAATGTTTAAATAGGGTTACATGTGCTTTACTTGTACTTGCAGCAGGACCAGGCGTTTTTTTTACCTCATATGGAATCTGAAATTTAGATGTTTCGTGGGAGTTATATATTTCGTCGTGAATGACTGGTTTCAAATACAATTTTCGTATTCTCCATAAAAAGGTCAAAAAGAGAATCATCCTGTGAATTTATTAAACAGGAAGTTACATCTATACTAATAGTAGTAAAATGTTTAGAAAGAGTATCATATACCTTTCAGAATTATTTGATGTCCAGCCGCTACCAACTAATGCTTCGGTCGGAAATAAAAGACCGGTGTTAATATCTTGCCTTTGGCGACCTTCCTGCTTTTAGAAGTTACCACCTACCAAACGTTTCTCTAAATTTATTTTTAACTAATTTGGTCAAAATGTTTCTCAAAAATTTATTAATGACGTCCCTATATTTTTGTAAATTTTTCAGGAAATTGGAAAGTAAATTGGATTAAGTCTAAAAGCATTCTTCAATAGATACGAGCTTAAGACAGTTTCAACGGTTTTATAAAAAGGGGAAATACATCCCCGACAGGAATGTGAATTTCACGAGAATTATGCTATCTATTTTAGGTTTACTCGGAATAATTTTTAAAGGTTTAGGTTTCGGCTCATGTCCCCCTCCAAAAAGCTAATTTTGTTAATTCCCGAGAATGATGGTCACATATATGTTTGCTTGTTTTCTGTTTGTTGCTGTTTTTCACCGAGAGTTATTTTGTCTGAGAAGTTGCCAGAAGCCGCCAAAATATGTGTCTTAAAGTCCAATTTTTTACCTATCCATGAGAAATCCCTCTGATGTGTACTTACCTCCCCCCCCCCAACTTCGTTTCTTCTCAGAGAGTAAACTTGGAATAAGCTTAGAATAGGGGTTTTGAGGTGCCGGTGGCCCCCCTCTTATTGTGAAAACGCTTAATTCTAAAATTGAAGATAATGCTTCCTAGCTTACCTGCTCGGCTATTGAGGGGATAGGGAGTGAAAGCTTTCACTAAGAACAAGGTTATTCACTTTTCTATTTCAAATCAGAAATATAAATCCATGAAAATGTTAGGGGGGGGGGCAGATTTGACGTTTTTTTTCAATGGAAATACCAAAAAAGAAGTATTTTTGAAATAAAATACCAAAAAAGGCATTTTTGAAAGTTTGGGGGAGTTACCAGATATTTTGGGAGGATGGGGCGCTATATATGATAAGTGAATTTTATCTGTAAGACAAATACATCTAAAACAAACACTTGATTATTTTGAATATTGAAAAAAAGACAAGACAACATTTATCGTAATAAAAGGAAAACTGAGGGGCCAAAGTTTAAAGTCATAACCCACAAAAACTACTGAAATATGATGGGCTACTATACACCTCAGTGTCATTATTTCTGCTAAATTTTACTTTTTACCTCGTTTATCATGTAGATCATGCATGAATTATCTAAAATAAGAGCAATGACAACAATGCTTCAAGAATGAAGGCTATTGTACTGTATGGACTTTAAACAACATGATCTTCAGTTCAATTTTTCAAGTGCAAATGGTAAATAAAGCAACGATGTTTTGCATTCTAATCTGTTTTCAGGAGAGGTTTAGTTAAGTCTTGACATAATCGTCAAGAGGGTTAAGGAGGCGGCAGACCTCCTTACAAATGAGATCTTTCATCAATTTTTGTTTGAACCGATGGCCCCAGAGAATATAAAAATTGGCCCATTAATAATTTTCAATATCTAATTTTAAGCCGTAAACAAAATTGTGCCTCAATAAACTACCGTCTGTACCAGTTCCCTCAACAAAAAGGTGGATTTTTCCATCCAGTTCTACTCTGGTCGAACTTCAGAGTTAAACCAAGGCTTTTTATCAAGTTTAACAAGAGATGGATTAGAGGAGGATGGAAGCAAAACATATTTTCATTGAACAAATCCAGCTCAAAAAAACATAATTCATCCACTGTAATTACGTAATATTTTAGTGACATCTATTTGAATATAAAAAAAAGTTTTTCAGTCTAACTTCTTATGTTTTTAATTTGGGGAAAGTTAGTTAAGAACTTCGAAGAATAAATTTGTTTGCTAAGTTTTTTTCACCAGTTGATTTACAGATCCTTGTGAGCTCTTTGGCATTCGGATATTTTTGTAGAGCTATATTCTGGTGACTCATCCTCCAGCTTCAAACTATGAATTATAATTTATAACTCACACAGATTCCTCTAAAAGCCAAATCAAGCAAGACGCAGGGTGAATGTAATTCTAGCCATTTTGGCTCGATTTTGTGAAAAATCCAAGTTTTTAGTGTCTTTCCAGAATGCCAGTCAAAATTGAATATTTGCCAGCAATGAGTGGATCATCAATCAAGGGGATGCCAAGGTAATTTGGTATGCAGCAAGAGACTTAACCACAACAAAGGTACCTTCTAGGCTATTCTTCTTGGCTGAAAAGGCTTTAAAAAAAAATCATAGCAGAAAAGAGATGAGAAGAGTGAAGCTCAGAAAAGAGACAAGAGTAATATGCAGTTTTCACCATAATATAGCCTAGCTAAGATGAAAGTGAACACACCACTGATGCCTTTTTGTGCTCTTTCATAATTCAGTAATTGCTTCTGGAAGAAGTTAACATTTTAAGCCCTTAATGAGGCCTCAAAGGTAAAACATTCCATAGGCCTAGCCTAGTAACCAGAAGTTGAAAAACATGTTTCTAAAAAACTGTATAGGCTGGTAGACTAAGACAAATATGTGGGGATTTTTAGAAAAGCCTGAAATCCCTCAAAATGATCTTACAGTAAAATCTGTGTGTTAGAAAAGTGAAACCTTGCAAAATAGATCTTCTGCTTAAATGGAGTACAACAAAATTGTCTTCAGCTTCACAAATTTGCACAACTTTGGCAGAATGGTGCTGCCTCATATTTTGTATTTTGTTTTGAGATTTCTATTAGCCTATACAGCATTGGAAGTGCCAATTAGACCAGCTAAGCCCCCCCCCCCTAAAATTCAGCTCATGAGCACCAATGGTTCCAGAGAATAAACTAAGCCCCAAGAAAGTCTTAAAGTATCTCCCTCCAAAACACACTGTCCTTTGATGAACTGGGACAAGCTTTGTGTTATAAAGTGAGACTTTCAGCTGGTAATCTATACTACACATGAGGCACAAGGAAAATGTTTGGTACAATCCCTTTATATGGGCCTCCTAAAGAAGTCCAACAAGAGATGCTACAGTCAAACAGCAGAGACTCTTTAAAAAACCCCTTTTTACAAGATGATTCAAGACACAACTGAGAGAAATACTTTGTCTAGCATGATTTTAATTGCATATATGATATTAAACTGTGGTTTTTTGGAGTTTAGATGGGGAAAAAAGTACCTAGGTTAGGTTATGTATTTAATATATGCAATGCTTCTTTTTGTGCCATAGGAATTCATGTATTTTCTTTCTTTATTTTTAGGGGGGGAGGGTGAAATATTTTGCTCCTGAAAACATAGAATGTTCTTTTTTTGGCAAATCCTGAATATGCATTTTTGTAGCACTAAAAAATAACATAAAAATCAGCAACAACAAGGCTACAAGGAGTCCAAAAAGTAACTGCATGTGCATGCAAACAACAAGATTGCTCTTAATTGGCACAGGTACATTAGCATAATTTCTGCTGTGGTGCCATTAATATGTAAGAGCCATATTGTGTTTTCAAAACCTAGAATTTAAGGGAAATAGATTCAAACCAAAATTAAGACAAAACCTTTTTTTTTTGTAAAAAAAAAAGTTTCTTGTAAGCTTAGCTCAACTTCTTTCCCAGATGGCATAAAACACCAGATCTAGAATTTTAGTAGCAGAATTCTTACTCTCTTGAAGTCAATACTGTATTTCTCATATTTTTTTTGATTTGCTACTACTACAAACACCTTTAAAATATAAACACTATAACAATCCCCCTCCCTCTCTATTGTCTAAATACAGCCCTATGGTATATCCAAAAGTTTCCTGATTTTGTTTTATATGACATTTCAAATACAGCACAATACAACATTTCAAATTAGGGCATGGAAAGGTCCATAAATAGCTTGCTAGGATTGCAGTTTAAGACCTGTAGACTTTAAGCTGTCCCATGTTTATTTATTAGATTGTTTCAGCTCTTTTTTTATTCCCTAAATCAAGCCACTGCACTAAGATAACAATTCTAGAAGCAGTTACATAGTAACAGTGACTTTTCCCCTGCAAATTCCACCAGGTTCAATAATTGGCTCCTGCAGTGACTGATGAAAAAGGTAAGATTATTTTGAATCCATTGCTGAATTTTGTGACCAGATTGATGCTTGATGGTACAAAAATTGACTTGACTATAGGGGAAGTTGTTAGCTTCTTTGATCATGGCACTATTATCAGTGCTAAAGAGATTTTATAAAGGTAGCTGAATATTCAGAGTCACTGTATGAAATGGTGGTTGGTGTTTACCCCTCCCCATCCCCTAGAAAATACCCCCCCGGCAGAAAATACCCCTGTGGAAAATAAGGTTTTCCAAATTTGAGAATCCTATTTGAGTTTTGTTTTTTATTTTCTGTAGGGAGAAGGAATTTTGGTGCTTGTGTATTGTATGCCACTTGCTCAAGTTTATGCAATGTAAAACTTGAGAACAAACCAGTTTCTTCATTAGTTTGTTTTAGCTTAGCATGAGACAAGACAAAGACAAGTAACAGAATAGATGGGAAATATATACTTTGGGCTATATATTTGCACATGAGGGGGGGGGGGAGAGTGTAAAGTATTTTACACTTTGAAGTCAGAAATCTTATTCTTATTTCATAATATGCAGAATAGTTAGAATTTTTCATGAAGAGAGAGCCAGATTTCCCAGTATTATATAAAACCAATCAGATTTTTTTTTTGTTTAAACAACAAGTTTTTCTAGCTGAAAGTAAGAAGCAACATCAAAACTTAAAACAAACAGAAATTCTTCAAAAACTCTTCAAGCTAAAGTTGTTTTTTTTTGTCCTAATTCCTAGGAACAATTCCTGAAACACAGAAGTATTAAGACTATAAGGAATAATCAAAAGAATATGTATATTAAACTGACAATGCATGATTATTCAAATTTTTTTTTTAGTAAAGTCCAAATTATGTTCTGGTCTTGATAAGACATGGGTGTTGTCAGCCCTACTCCTTTTAGTTTTTTTTCGTTTTCAGTTTGATTAGGTTTCTATTGTTATTTCTGTTTGTTTTGGGTTTCATTTATTTATTTATTAATACCAACAGCGGTAAGCTATACAAAAAGCTTGTTGCACTAAGGAATAACATAATAAGGCAACGATAGATCTTACATAATTTATTAATTGTTTAATTTATTTATTAATGATGATTTGTGGTAGTTTTACACTTGGAAGGTAAGAAAAACAAACTTGTAAAATTTGACAATGCCTTTATCTGTAAAACCTTAAACAATAAGAATTTTTTGGTTCCCAAAGCCAATTACCCTTTCAAAGGAAAGCTAAACCTTCTTGAACTTTTTGGTTCCATATGTTTTTAAGCTTAATTTTGATGATTGTTTGCATACATTTTTTTTCTTGATTTGGCGCCTGCTGCTGCCAAAAATTGCAGAAGTTTATATGAAAGTCTTTTCAGCAAAAATGAATATGTGGTTTTTTTCTGAGTTTTTAAGATATTTATGGTGTGTAAATTCTTCTTTTTCCCTTTCCTTAGCACTTTTCAACGAAATTAAAGAAAAACAACAACAAAACTCAAATAAATTTCTCAAATTTGGAAACAATATTTTCCTCGGGGGGGGGGGGCGTTTTTTCCTGAGGAGTAAGTGCCTAGAACAGTATGAAACATGCAATGGATGAAGATAATGTGCTCAATATATGCAAACAGCTAAATCAGGTTGCACAGGACAATCTGTCTATTCCTACTTTTGTGATCTTCTTGTCATCTGAAACCCCATCATTTGGAAACGCAGTTTCAGCCATATTATTCTCAAAAGTGAATGAACTCTCCAAAAACGGATGGCTTCCTAGAGAGCATGACACATTCAGGCCCATTCTGGCTGGCAAGAAATGATGCCAATGTAACACCTATCCTAGCCCCAGCTTCATTGTATTCAGTTGTGTTAAAGAACTGTCTATCCAATGTGTCCTCATCTAGTGCCCATAAGAACTTTTGTCAACCAGCTGTGCCGTGAGGCCTCAGGCGAAATCACTGAACTTAAAAAATTGTCACCTGAATGTAAACTTGTTTTTAAAACGAACGTGCAGCAAATAAAATAGCCAAGATCAAGAATGATAAAAACAGTGCTTCTGGTATTTCAGTAAGTGTACAATCTCCACTATTTATTGGTGTCCTGAAAGTATTCTGACTGACTACAATGAGGACCAAGTCAAATCTCATTGTTCCAATCTATGTAAAAGTGTCTTAGTGTGGAAAGTCTTGGGTATTTAAGGTCTATTTCGAATCAAAACAAGGTTTGGATCAGTTCTTGAAAGTGTCCATGAAAGTTGAATGCAAGAAGCTTTTTGCACAAGAATATGTTTTGCATGTCACAAAATTGGACATCTGGCCTCTCAGTGCTCAAACCCGGCGCTCTGTTCTCGATGTCTATTGCTTGACCATACTTTGAACAGTGCATCCTCATGTAAAAAAAAAAAATTCTGCCTAGAATGTGAGGCTGCCAGCCATATGTGCTATAGCATAAAATTATTCAAAAACAAGAGTCAAACGGCAAAGCCCACAGTATAAAATGGACTCACCTACTCTCCTGCAAGCTGTATCTCTTTTACCATGGAATATAAATGGTGGACTTTCAGTTAAACTTCCTGTAATAAAAGGCTTGCTGTCCAGTTGTGATATTCTTAAGTCATAATTTAGGCCTTCTAAAAGTTAATTCTAGTTTTGGGAATTATTTGGTGCCAGCTGAACGATCTGCTTCCAGAAGTCGCTTATTATTTGGTATTGCGACCCTTGTTAAGTGTTCGTTCTGTACAGTTCGCTATGTTACTCCATACAGCAAAACGTATGTGTACTTTGTTTTGTGTTTTGATCCTCTTACCTTCCGCAGGAGTCTAAAGCTGTTATTAATGGAGTTTAATTAAAGCCGTTTATTTTTGGGAGGTTATGTTGTTTCAGTTAGACATCTTCTTTTCTTTTTTTCCCTACTTGGTTTTCTTAATATTGCTCTCTAGCTGCTGTTGCATGTTGTAACTTTGCCTTAAAATTGATCAATATTAGTTGTTTTGTAGTAGTAATTAATTTTAAGTAAATGACTATGGTACAGGTGGAAACAGGGTTGACAATAAGGGAGAAAGGGGGCTTAGAGTTTCCTGGTGTTTGTAAAGGAGTTTCTTGGTGTGTGTAATCAAAATTTAAGAAGGGTATTCTCAGGTCACATTTTTTGCTATCAGTTTAGCTAATTTAAGCACCTAAAGGAAGGATAATTTTTTGAAATTCTTGAAAATAATACGGAAAAGAATATTGCTGTCAACACTGCTTTATCCGATTTTCACTAGGCCAATGTTTTTTATTTTTTATGTATTTTATTTATTCAAGAAGATGTTTCTTAATATTTTTTTTCCTGTTCCAGAACGCTTCTTTATAACGGCTCTCGTTTTCGAGGTCAACAGAAATCAAAGGGGAGTTCGTATGATGTTGAAGTGGTTTTACAGGTTTGTAATGCCATTATTATTATCCTGATCATCTACGACTGTTGGTTGTATTGTTATTCATGTAAAAATATGGAAGCTCAGCATAATTACCATCCGAAATCATGTTTCTTTAACCTATAAGCAAAATCAAATTTTTGTAGACAGGGAAGGATAAAGTTATTCCTTAATATTATTGGCGTATATAAAAGGATAGGCATGCAAGAGTAATTCCCAGGGCAAGATTCCCCAAGAGCCAAAAGAGCCAAGAGCCAGGGTAATAGGCCTATCATTAAATACTTCGAAATGTGAATATTTACTCTTCAACGCTGTTAATCCCCCTGCTACTCCCCTTGCTTGCAACACCTTTATGGTACCTAGTGTCCCTGTTATCAAATGGCTTGGTATTTCCATATGTGAATCCGTAGGAAGCATCCGGCGTAAATTTATTTGTGATTCGAAGGATAAGCTTAAAGCTGGCTATGCGAAAATAGTTGCAAACCGTGGACGTTTTAATAGGCATAGTCTTGCTAAACTCTACTGTAGTTTCTGTGACCATGCGATTTTATCCGCTTCTGGGCTGTATCCGCTTTTTACTAAGCATGATCTGAAACAAATAAAGGTTAATTATTTTAGATACTGTAAGTTCCTATTGTATTTGCCGCTTGCTGTGCGCAATAGGCGCCTTGTTGGTCGTTATGGTGCAACAGCAATTCTGTCCTCGCTTGAAACGGTGCAAGCGAAGATTAGTCAGGATACTAGTTTTCGGTTGGGCCCACATCACAGTCTTATCCGTTTTTTTTATTAGTGATTATATTTGTGGTTAGATCTTTTTCGTTGTTCTTTTTCTTTTTTTTTTGTTTGTATTACTCCACTATTTTACATTTATTGTACAGTGGGTTAAAAATAAAATAAATAAATAATATTGGTATCAGACTTTAGCTGATGCTAATAGTTTTGAAGTCATCATGAAAACAGCCATACAGGAGGGTCACATTACATAGTCCAGAGTTGTAAATTGCTTTTATTCTACCCTTGAAGAGAATTCCCCCTTCTCCTTAGTAAAATCCTGTAAAGGTCTTAGTATCTGTATGGCTGGAGAAACAATTGAACAAGCATAGGATCTAAAAAATGTTGCAAATTACGTTTTATTTTTCTTATTATCACTGACGCTTCAGTGGAAATCTTCCTGAGTAAATTTGATTCTTTTATGGTTTATGACATGGTAAAATATTACATTTAAGTATCAAAGATACGATGTCTAAGTAATATGTTATGTGTTCCGATAACATTATAAACAGAAATTTACTAATTTATGTAGTTCTAAACTTTCAACTGAATTTGATAATGAGTAGTATATGTATTCACTTATTGAGTTCATATCAAATAGATTTCTATGTTGTATCTGTATGATTGAGGTAATAATAAACTAATGGACCAGATATTCTGAATTTTATAGATATACTGAAATTGAACGCTATAAAAAGCATTGGTCAATCAGTTTTATTTGCAAACATAATATAACGGAAAAATTTCTAAAATTCCCATTAAAATGACGTGGCGGTATATGACGTAGCATATTTGCAAAGGCTGAAGATCCAGGTTGCTTATGATCTTGTCCGAGCGAAGGAAGGGCCGTTTAAGACGCAATTCTATAATCGTATCTATGATATCTAATGGAAATATGATATTATTCCTATTATACAGTATGGTGTTTCATGCTTTCCTTTGTGTCCGACGTAAATGTGACTTTAATTCCGTGGAATAATTGTTTTTTTTTTCAGTATGTCGACGAAGAGAGGTCGTATTTATGTGGGTATCTGAAAATCAAAGGTCTAACTGAAGAATTTCCGTCCTTAACAACGTTTTTTGATGGAGAAATTATCAGTGCAAAATATCCATTTCTTACAAGAAAGTGGGATGCAGACGAAGAAGTTGATAGAAAACATTGGGTAGGTCTTCCTTTTTTTTTGAGGGGGGGGGGGATTATAAGCAATGATATAGTAGTTTGCTCGCTCTAAAACGAAAATCATCTCTGTGCATAAACTCTGTTGTGATCATATTAGATAAATAATTTTAATAGGTAAGTATATAATTTCATTGGCTTGGTTTTTTAGTTAGAATCTGATATAATTATTTAATTTAGAATTTTCGCACTTCTTTATTAGACTATATTTTTTGTAGTTGATTTTTGCAACTCTGTGATTGCGTCTTGGGGTCGTTCCTATAGCCTATTTGACAAATTTTCATTTTGGATAGCGTGTCAAATAAGAAGTCCAATAAAACATTATGCCCTTCACAGTTTTTTTATGGCTTTGCATTTTAAAATGTGAATATTGTGTAATTATCGACTTCGAATTGAAGACCGACTTGGGCCTTGCTATTTTATTTGGCAGGTATTAGCATTCTTCGTTTAAAATGTGAAAGAACCGCATTTATAGGTCTAATTTTAAATTTTCCTTGGCTCATTTGGATCAGTCATAGCAGGATCTTGTGTTCTGGTATCTGCTCAAATCCAGTGGAAGGGATTACACAAGGAATCTCCTATTTAATGGCCGAGCTTTAATACCTTTATGTAAGATGAGTGAGTAGAGAGGAGGTTCTCTCCAAGAACATTCTGGGAATTCGATCCTGGCCATGCTATCTGTTGATGTAGACGCCATCTATTTCAAAGTTTGAAAGATAAGTCTACCAGCAATTGAGGCCAAACAGAATGTTGTCGATTTAACATCAGGACTACTAGCACCATTTGGAGTGTAGCGTCTGGCGACTTCATTAAAAAAAACGAAAATTTTAAAGAAAATTGAGTATTTGATATGGTTAATATACAATGCAATAAGATTAAAGCTGAAATCTCTCTTGATGCAATAAGATTAAAGTGATAATTAATCTGTTTTTTTTATTTTTAAGGATAATTTAAAGTCAAAATCGAGTTCACATAAACTGAGTCTAGGCTACCTTTGAAATAATCTTGGCTGGTCAAGTAGGCTAGTTGATTTTAAGCGGGTCGGCCTACTGGCGACGGAATTCTGGTTTCTCTATCCTCCCCTGCATTTTAGGAGTAGGTCTACCTAAGAAGGGGATTATGCAGCAGTTTTGGGTTAAACAAAGTCGCAGAACTCTAGATGACGCTGTTGATTTGTATTTTTTAGGCTCGTGCCAATTTTTACTCTTATAAGTTTTCCATGCTCTTTGGTCAGAAGTTCAAATCTGACCCAGCTGAAAATTAGAGGAAAAAACATATCTTTAGTGGAATAAGATTTAAGATCTTCGAAAAAAATATCTTAACGAAGTCTTGAAATCCCTTGCTACAGGGTGGGCTGCCATTAATTGAAAAGGCATTATATTACATATAATGTTTCTTAATAGAAACCAGAAAAGCTGAACAAGGGGTTTTTGGTTTTAAGGCAGTTTTCAATTGTTACCAAAATATTTGATAGTTGTAGTGACTTTTGAATTCGCTTTACTAAAGCCGCTTTGGTGACACCCCACATTGCATTCTTGATGCAAAACCATGTTAAAAACTACCCTTTTTGACTCACATTGAGATAGAGCTGCTCCTTATTATGCATGCACATAACGACAGAATGGAATTAGGAGCCCTGGCCTCCCAAAAGTATGCCAAAAACTTGTTTTGTCGACTTCATGCTTATATCTGTATGGTTCTTAGGCTAAGGCAACCGCAATGCACAAAAATGAAGGTCCAAGGGACCCAAATGTACAAATAATTAGGTTGGGGATACAAATAACTGTATCTGAAAACCTTGGTTTTTTATTGATGTAAAACTTATTTATAAAATACCGAAATCGGAATCTAGACACCGAAATCGTTGAAAAATTGTCATCTAGTGATTTTTTTTTCTTTTAGTTAATAATTCCGCTCGACAAAATCTATCGCACAGGTTGATGTATTGCTTTGAACTGTCTTAAATACATCTGAAATCTATATCTTAAATACATCTGAAATTCGCATATGGGGCCGTAAGCCGTATATATTATCACTTCGGGTACAGTCCTATATATTATCACTATCACTTCACTGTGGGTACATTATCACTTCACTATATATTATATATATATATCACTATATATATTATATATTATATTATCACTTCACTTTAGGTACATTATCACTTCACTATATATTATATATATATATCACTATATATATTATATATTTATATTTTATATTATCACTTCACTTTGGGTACAGTCCTCCTCGGTGGTATCTTCATTGAGTACAATCTCCTTGAACAGAATCGTTTTACTTATGTTAAATGATGAATGAAAAAGCATTGGATTTTATTCTGCTTGTAATACTTTTCTTGATTGACCAGTTCAAAATCGTATTAATTTCTTTGATATATATTTTCCAGCCTTAGTACCTTGATTGAATGATTTTGTTTCTACATGGGTATACTATATTGTAGCTGAACTGACACATTTATTGGAAAGTTAGGCGATTTTATCGAAATGTGGCAAAGATAAAACCGTTAGAGCTTACTTACTAATATTTTCTAAAAGACCTAAGATCCATCATAACAAAGTAAACAGAAAACAAATTGATAATCTAAAAAACAACCAATACACAGAAATCAAAATAAAACTAGGTCTTGTATTATTCAGCTGATAAATTCAGTATTAAATCTAAAAAAGTTTTAGTTTTTAAAATAAAATCCGAGATATTGAGTTAATATTTTGATGGATCGATATTCTTATACGGAGTAATTCGATCGTGTGAATAACCCTTCACCTTGACTGTTTATATTATTATTATTTTTTAGGAAAAATTCAAGCATTTTGGCTACAGCAAGTCCTTTAATTCAGACTCGTTTGACTATGAAGCCACAAAAGACACCGACTTTGTCTATATGCGTTGGAAGGAACATTTTTTGGTACCAGATCACACAATCAAAGACATCACTGGTGCTTCCTTTGCTGGTTTTTATTATATATGTTTTCAAAAATCAACCGCCACTATTGAAGGATATTACTTTCATCGAAGCTCAGAATGGTATGTTTAAGTGATCTTAAAGTGAATTGAGAAGGGGGAGAAGGGGGGGGGGGCTCAACATCAATACAAAGAAAAATCTAAAATAAACAGAGTTATATGGAGAGTATGGGAAATTACTAAGGAAATTGGAGGGTATTAAAGGTGTTTCTTGGAGGCACAGTCGAAAACAAGAAAAAATTGCATTTTCTGGTCCAGATTTTTCTAGGGAGCTATCTTCAACGAGTTTAGGTTGAACTCGACTTCTCCTCTGTCCAGATATTGTTCTTCAACACTTACTAGGAAGGTATTTACGTCCATATTCAGTTTGAACTAGTACAAATGTGGGGAAATTCTAGTCTCACATTCACAGTCGGATTTTACGCTTTAGGATAGTCTTTCTTGACAAGTCAAAATTTAAATTTTATAATGTATGTGTCTATAGATTTGCTGTTGCATAAATTACTTACAACAAGGAATATTATATTTGTGGTTTCGCGTATGAGAACAAATATTGCGCGGTGGGATTTTATCAAGTATGACAATTACCTTATATAATTTTTAAAATGTTCTTTCAGTGAGATTCCTAGGTTCTGTAATATTAAGACGGAGCGAGACCGTGCTGTATATCAAAGGGGTGCGGCCGTGAGAAATGGTTGGAAACCCCCTAGTTTAAGACTACATGATACCTTAAAAATGATTTTGCGAGGCCCTGCGACGCCTGATCGTCTTGAAGATAATGTATCCCTTAACGAATTCTCATAGGGACTAGCTGTCCATAATATGTGGTTTGACTGGGAAATTTGACTGAAAAGACTGTGAAATTTTACGTCGCTTTTGTTGGCGTGGTTGTCAATCAAAGGAGGTGGCACCATGAGACACTCCAAAGTGGCCACATTACTCCAATAATAATTCTTTTGAACTGATTTTTAGCGTTTTCTGAGTTGTTATGCTACATCTAAGGAACTGCCCTTTCCTAAGAGAAAAGAAAATTTTTCTCCGTTTAATCGAAAAAACAAAATTTAAACTTTTGAATGATGTAATTTTCATCGAAACAGAACATTCCTATCTCCGGTACAAAACAGGGGAAGTTGAATGGTTTTCTAAGATCTTCGGGAAAGTAGGTGTTGGCTCTGTTGTTTATTAGAATTTGTTATCCATGCCCCACAAGTTGGGCTAAGACCTCCCAATCAATTCTAGATAGTTTAGCACAATAACTAAAAAAAAATTATAATTGGCGTGAGAGAGTATTAATGCTTGTCCATCAATACAGTGCGCGGTTTTACGTACGTGCTTTCTCCGGGGCAATATTTCAATTAAAAAACAAAACACATTGGGCTCACATTGTACCTAGCTGCAATGGGAGTTTTGCAAAATCAAGTGTTCTTGTAAGCAGGAGCAAAAGCAACGTTTATGCTCTGACGAGTGTATTAAGCTCATGGCACATGCTATGTTCTTCTACCTTTTAGACCTCTTAGCTGAAAGATTGCTTCTTAGGTAATTTGATTTGAAAATTTAGAAAATGGAATTTGTAGTAAAGTTAAACTCTGTCGAAGACTTTGAATCAAGTTTAATTTACAAGAAGAAGTCTGGGGATTTCCCAGGTTTCAGTAGACAATGTTATAACACCAGTTTTTTTTTTATTTACAGTGTGTTTACCATGCACTAATCTTTAGGATTTTAAAAAAGTGTTTATTTTTTAATCTGAAGCCAGATACCGTCTTCACTGACGTTTTCGGACTATTGGCTGCTTAGCAGTCTTTTATTTTTTCTAGAATATTTGAGAACAAATATACAACAACAACACTGTGTTGCCTAACAGTGGTCCTTTTTTTACAGTACGTAAAATTACTTCGGAAAGAAGTGATGGCCTGTATCATCTGTATGTATGTGCTCTTGATTTATCAAAAGCTTCTGGGTCACTTATGCATTCTCAAACCTCTTACTCCCTGATTTCAGGGATACTAATTTTTATATTCTTCGTCCTAAATTCTTCGTAAGGCAATTTTTTTTTCTCCTTCTTATAACTGGCAATGTTTTTTATTCGAATTCTCGTTCATGTGAGACAGGGAAGGGCTCATCTCCTTCTGTTTTCAAACTGTAAGGTCTCTTGCTCTTTAGCAGTGATCTCACATACCTAGCTTACGCGGACGGTATTCTCCAAATTATTCAAAGCGGGAAGGGTTTTTTCTGTTTATTTTGCTGCTTCTTCTCGTTTCACTATTTGACTTTCTCTTAATGTTGATAAATGTGAGTTTCTTTTAATGGTAAGGTTTTTCCACATCGCCACTTATTTGTAATAATGTTTCTATACCCCTCTTTGGGCCTATCAGCTGGTTGGGAATTACGATTACAAATAATTTACGATCATTTCCTTTGCGTTGGGTTTCTGGAGATAAGCTGAAACTCCAGACTAAGGCTGAAAAAAATTCGGTTATAGAATGAATTTAACCGTAAAGCGCTGACAGATCTATGCGACCTGCTGTAACTACTCTGTGTTGTTTGTTTCTTATTTTTATCTAGAAATAATATCCATGTCCTCTGTTCAGTCTATATTTGGTGTTTGAGATTTTTACAGTATTTGCCTCGGCGGTATAAGAAAAAAGAAACTGTACAGTTTTAATACTCCAGATATAAGGGCAAAGCTGGCTTTGCTATAGAAGGGGCTGTCTGAGTCTGTTATTTCAAATATTGGACCATCTCATGGTATTTTCCCATGATTGTATTGTTTTTCATTTAGGTTTCTTTTTTCCTTTATATTTCTTTATTCTGCTTTGATTGGTGTTTTATAGTAGGCTGTAAGCAAATTATTATATCAAATAATGAATTATATACACCTATGCAATTGGAAAATGAAGATCCACTGGGAGACTTTTCCCTTTATTTCATTGGCTTTCGAGGAAAGTGTGAGACGCATTTCTAGGTTTTGACTGTGACTACTTTTGTGTGTTCAAAACATGTATGAAAATAAAAAGCAAAACTGTTAAACATAGAAGCAGTATACGATTATTTCTCAAAGGAAGAAGTTCATTAGCTTTATCTTCATACTCTTTTGTTCTTTTTTTAATTCTACCCAAAATCTACAAACAAATTATTCTTGAAATGTATCTTAGTTCTTCCTCTTAGTTTAAGCTTTATGGGCTGTCAACATTTTATCTTGTCGTTTTTCCCTCACACTTTATTCGAAATTTGTTTCGAGCTAATCCCGTCTATAGGGCTGTGGGTACTTTTGTTCCCCCAGAAAGCCTGTGTTCAAACCTGACCTTTAATTTTTATTATATTACACAGAGTTAGTTGCCTATGTCTTTACTATGACAATATCTCAGTTAACTAGTTGAATTATTTTTGTATGTACTAGATGTTTATGATACAATTGCTTTTGCAGGTATCAATCTCTGACATTGAAACATGTACCCGACCACAGTACCCAAGTATTTGAATTTAGATGAGAAACAAATGTAAGCAGATGTGATATTTTTCATATGTATAAAACATTGTTTAAAAAAAGAAAGTATATAATTGTGTCCTAAGTTTGATTTCTTGTATTATAAGTTCTGGAGCATTTCACTCTGTTTCGGTTCGCCGTGTGTCGCCTGGATGAACTGTTATCAGTGGCAATTGTTCTGAATAGGAATTTGTCACACAATCGAAATATAATCGCATTATAGCCCATTCGTCATAAACCACAGAATTTGCCCTTAACAGAACGTGCGTTTCCTTTACATACTACCTGTTTCTACCAATGAGACTCAGGATAAATATAACCCACCAATAAGGATATTTCCGTTGAAAGATAGTCCACATTGACTATTTTTCGTATTTCAAAACTACAAAATCGGAGCAGGAAGTTATTACTCGAAAAGGGGTTTAACACATGTTATCTTCTCAGATGATACAATAGCATACTGCTTTGTTCCTTTAAGGCGACGAACGGCGAATAGAAAGGAGACACTAGTAAAAAAAAGAGCCCACAGCTTTGAAATCCTTGAAATTTTCATCTCGTTCATTGTAGTCTTGTAAATGCTCAAGATACGATTGCTGATCATGTGTAAATTTGAAAAGTAAAATACTGTTGATTTTTTTTCATGTATTTTTTGGGACCTTCCTTAGGACTTCGTTTCTTGTGGTAAATTCAGACACTCTTGAAAAAATCGTTTTATAACTCATTAAAATAGCTGCTTGGCCTGGAAAACAATTGTATTTTTTTTTGGCACGAAAAAGGGCTAGCTTTATTTTTCAGTCCAGTTTGTACATTCATTTGACTAGTTCCATTTTTTCCTGAAGAAAACGTCAAAGTAAAATTAAAAAAAAATTAATATGATGCAGTCAAATGATGGTCAAAATAATTTTAGAATAGTTATTATAACGCATAGCGGCAGTGGGGAATACCTTTGCATGAATGTCACTATCCGTAGTCTGTACAACACTGTTTTCACAAGCCGAGTGACCCTTTTACCTGATTGTCTGAATTTGCTATTATTATTTTTCAAGAGTGTATTTCAGCTTTTCACAAGCCAAATAGATCCATTTTACAAATTACATGTAACCTCTCATAATGTTTTTGCAGTATCTTTATCAAAATACAAGTCCATGAGAAAATCTTGAATATCCTGTGCATTATAAACATGTCAAAATAGAATAGCAGTGAAGCATCGATCTCGCGGGAAGCTGCCAGGAAAAACAGTCACAAGCTAAGAGGCTCAACCAGAATGATAAAATCCTGGTATTACTGAATCCCCCTTGGTCCAATGTGCTTACATTCGACCATTTGAATGTTTCCGAGCCAAATTCCATATCATTTCACTTATTCATTCATTCAATAAAATAAATCAGGAGTATGTCCTCAACCAGAATTTTGGCATTGAGTTCGAACTTGAGTCAGAAACTAGAGGGGTTTTGCCGCCGTCCAATTAAAAACTTTTAGCTAACATTGTTAGAGAATATCTTTAACAAATCAAATACTTGTTAGAGAATTTAAAGCGAAATATTTCTGTCAGCTAACAATTCTGTTTCCTCCGTCCAAACAAATGCCTGTTAGCTAACGTTGTTAGCAAACAATTGGACAACAGAGAAACCCTTTAGTGTACGCAAATTCAACCAAAAAGAGTTCAGAGTTGCAAGTTTTTTTTTTTTTTTTAATCTAAACTAGTTTACCTTTTCGGACCAAATACGCTGGTCACATCCAGCCATGAGTTCCGCGCGGAAGCTAAATTGAGCCCGTGGGACGTTGTTGTCACCTTGTTCTGGTACGTAACTACTTGGTGAGTTTCCCACTTTAGTGGCGGAAAGCTAAAGTGCTGAAACCTCTTTAGAGCCTAAACGAGTCGTCAGCTTTACAACAATCCTTGCACCACTGGACTTCCTACAGGTCTGTTTCTCCGGTAACCAGGATCTTCGCCTGGAATTCAAACTAATTTGATCCAAACGATTGATAGATTTGTTGATTTCAGTATTCAAATCACCAGTTCAAACTTCAGGCTAGTTCGCATACTCTTTGCAGCCACCCGGAAGCTCTGGGATGAAGCAAAACTTGGTGGTATCCAACAGTCACCTACGCAGGAGATAATTTCAGAGCGGAAGATTCTGAACGCCCCCAAAATAGACGACTTGTATTGTCACTTCAATGGGGTGGACTTGGCTCAAGCGCCCCCCCCCATCCCACACTTGCACACACATGTTCACTACCTATATATATATATATATATATGGTACACATCCTGCATTTGGTATTTCAGATTATGCTCTAGAACAGGGTTTGGTCAACCCAAATTATCTAGTGGGCCACTTTGGAATCGCATCATAACTCCGCGGGCCCTATATAAAATTATATATCCCATATTAGATTTAAATCTATTATAGATATTTTTTGGAGTGACAAATTGAAAAATAATGAATTTTTATTAATTATTTTTACTACTATTTTTACATATAAAGATAAATAATATAATAATAATGATACTAAATGCACATAGTAAAAAAATATAATACTAAAAAAAAAAAAAAAAAACGAAATGAAAAAAATAAAATTAAAAAAAAACAAATAAAAAAAAAAATATTTATTTCATTAGTGCGATATTTGTTTCTCCACTTTTCAACTTAGCTTTTTCAAGTCGATCTCAATTTGGGTATTTGCACATTGTAATTGGTGTTGAAGGTTAGTGTCCGTTATGTTTGAGCTGTTTTGTGTTTGGTCAATTTCATTTTCGAAAAAAAAAAACATTCGCAGGTGTAACTTGAACCAAAAGCGCTAACAACTTTTTTTGCCAAATTTCTTAAACTGGATAATTTTTCTTTTTTGACGTAAATGTTTAAAAAAATCTTTTTTTGATTCTGAATTTTCAAACATGCGTTTTAATTCATTATCGCACTGTATGTCAATCAGACCCATTTGGAGATATTCTTGGACAGACTCAATTTCAATATGAAAAGGAGATGAATATATTTCATAAACTTTGGTGTTTTTTTTTTTCCAACTCTTAAATTATTGAATCGGCTTTCAAAAGCATCTGTAATTTTTCTAATTTCTTTCGCATATTTGATACAATTGTTAAATTTGCATTTTTTAAATTCTTTCAACATTGGAAAGTGGTGAGCATTATTAATTTTCAATTTTGATTCAAATAACAACAATTTCTTCTGAAATGCTCTGATGCAATTAAATGTATCAAATATGAGGTTATCTTTTTCCTTGCAATGATATATTTATTTCATTGATTTTGTTGACAATATCCACTAAAAAGCATGAATCCAATAACCACTCATCATTTCTTAATTCTGGCACACACCTTTGTTTGTCATTCATAAACAAATCAAGTTCTTCTCGTAACTGATAAAATTGCTGTCAATATCTTCCACTACTTAACCATCTGACTCGACTGAAGTATGCAACATCGCCGTATTCAGAACCTAATTCTTTCAGAAAATCCTTAAATTGTCGAAGCGCAAGTGCATGTGATCGAATGTAATTCATTGTTTTTATAACTACTTGCATAACATGATACGTCGACAATACTTGGGCTATACAACATAATATAATAATACTTGGGTTATGTACGTCGATAAACAACATTGTTAAGAGTGAAACATCGAATCTGTGATGTTCCAAGATGTGCGACCATCATGAGGGCACAGAATATAAAAGTGTGATGAATCTCGCGGGCCGAAAAAATGTTTAAGGCGGGCCGCATGCGGCCCGCGGGTTGCCCACCCCTGCTATAGAATGTGAAAGGTTGAAGATATCCGGTTTATACTGCATAGGAGGGGGGGGGGACATTGGATTTATACTACCACACACACAATGACCTACTTCTCTGTATAAATATAAGCAATCAAGACCTGACTTTTTAAAATTGTATATTATAAAGACTGGCACAAAAAGAAAAAGGAAACAAGCGACATAGTGTAACTTTACGAAGCACAAGGCAAAACTTTGTACCGTCACCAACAATCTACGACAACAATAGAAATGAAACTTAAAAATACATAGCAAGTAGCAAATCTTTGGCAGAAATAACTTTCTTTTTTTTGTTTTATTGTTCGTATGATAGAAAGAAAAAAAAGTAGAACGAGATTACGCAAATATTCATGTTAGATTCAGATTTAACTGAAAGGAGATGTCAGTTTATTTAAAGCAATAAACGCAATTTATCGTGTAATTTTCTTTTCCAAACCTGTTAAACTACAAAAAATAAAATTACTAAGAAATATTAAAATGGCTTTTAGAAGGACTTTTCGTTATCCACTCCCATCTAAAAAAAAACAAAAACAAAAAAGCCCCCCCCCCCAATCACAAAAAAAACATAATTAGGTGCACACAGGCCTTTTTCTGGCGGGATGGGGTTACATGGGAAGTTTTCCTAACCAATTCTTTTTAATTTCATAGAGCTCTTTAGGACAAGTTCTATAACAGATGATACTTATCCGACACACAAGATCAGTCCCTGAGACAAAAGCTAGTCTGCAATTCGAACACTAAAATCTGACAAACTAATTTACATAAATAATCTTTAAAAATTTGACCAAAATAACTGCATGATCAAGAAAACTATAAACCAATCAAACTTAAAAAAGTAATGATTAGTGATACCTCTAACAAAGTTAAAACAAAGCCTAGGCCAGAGCTTAAAAAGGAAGAAAAATAGATTGCGACAAAAAAGCGCTTTTTAAATTATCGTAATTAGTATTTGTTGAGCCAAGTTCCTTCCACCACTTCCCATGAACAATTCTGGAAATTTTGATCCAAGCTATTCCCAATCCTAATTTTGGGCTAAAGTAGACACATTGTGCAACAAAGAAAGGGAACAAGGCAAACTTTCAACTGGGTATAAATCTGGATGAGTAATCCTTTACATTAAGAACGACGAACCGTTTGACGGCTCCTGACTTAGGAGTCAGGAACCAATTCTTTGATGACTTGTAAAAATGACAACTTCTGCTAGCTTATGAGTCTCACTTGAGCCCAACCCGAGGATAACAAACAAGTCGGGTAGAAGCAAAATTACTTCAGTCTAAGTTTCTTTTTTGTTTTTAACACCGAGTACTTGTTTGACTCTTAAACTTGATTAATTTTAAAAATAGAGATTAATACAAAAAAAATATTTTGGCCTTCAAATACTCAATATTTTGTTTTAAAGCAAATTTCGATAGCAAAGCATCAAAAAATTTCAAACCTTTGTTTTCTTCGTTTTGTTTCTCCAATCAGATGATGGTATATTGAAATAAAATGATAAACAGATCCTTTTTTAATTTTCTCCTTTTTTAATTTTAATTTTCTATCTGATTCAGAAATATTTTTCTGAATCAGATAAAGAAGGCTTGCACTTTCTTTCTCTCCGTTTGATCTACATAGCTCGAACCCGATTCGGAACTTCATCAAATCACGGAAATTATTACCTTGTTTAAACAATATTCAGCTCTAGTAAGAGAACACGGAGATACAGAAACGAATAGTCTAGAAAAGTGGTTCTCAAATTTATTTAAATACTGCACTCCTTTTTACCCACAAAACATTTTAGGTACCCCTTCTCAGTTACGTTGGCACTCACTGTACGACACTTAGTACGGCACCAAACTAAAGCTAAATTTTAAATAAAATTGCCAGTCTAGAGTTAAAGGGTTGTTTTATTTTTTGTTGGCCAGTCGCGTATCCCCTAAGAATTTTTCCGTGCCCCCAAGGGGTACGCGTGCCACAGTTTGAGAACCACTGTTCTAGAAGAAGCCTAACAGTTTCTTTCCTAAATCACTAAATCGATTTATTGTTGCCCAATAATTTTTCTGATATAAATTAGATTCTACGAATAAACCTGTAACTGACATCTTCTTCATTCCAACTGAACTGAAGTTCAAACGGATAAAGACACAAAACTGTTGTAAAGCTGAATGTTTCTCTTCAAGATTTCACTGCAAGGACCCAGAACACGCTCGAACCTGAGAAAGAAAACCACAATTACCAACTGCTAGCCATATTTTCAACATTTTGGGAAATTTAGAAATAATATTACCTTAAAGCATAAAACCCATTAGTGAAATGGTAATCAATTTGTTTAGTGTGGAGCTGAAACAATTCCTGATACATTGTTAGAATTAGCAAGGATTCAAAATACGCATACCACTTAATAATACCTTTAGGGCACCTCTGGTAGATCTGGTCTTTTTCATATCTCCCATCTTTGTTGTCATATCAAAAAACGAAGCGTATCCAACCAAAGGCTATATTAAATGCCTTAAAGTATAGCAGCCATTGTTTGTTTCCGATGTACTTAATTGTAACAACAATTTGATTCTGTCTATCTCCAAGTGATTGCTACATAAATACTTGGTTGAGGGGTAGATGACTACAGTTTTTATTCTATGGTGTAGAAACAAAGCGTTAATCAGCAGCATTTTTGTCGGCAAGGCCGAACAAAACTTTCAGTTATGTTTATGTAAAACGAAAAAAGAAAAACAACTTCAAGACTAGAAACAGGTAAATAGATCTATAAGGCTTCAGCTTGCAAGCTAACTCATTCACTTCTTCAACTTCTTTGAGACATTAGTCAACCTGCTTATCAGTTATGACTTCCTGTTTTCTATCTCCTTTTCAGCCCGCTCTTTTTTTATCTGTTTCTTTTTTTTGTCTTCTCGTGTTTTCATGACACTCTCTAGTAGGGAATTGGCCAAGGCGATGTCAACAGAATCCTTTAAAGCTACTGCTCTCTGTAAGCGATCAGTGGTCTCTTTCAAGAGGGCATCAACAATCGTATGTTTTGTTTTTCAGAGGTCCCCTTTTGTTG
This sequence comes from Artemia sp. Qi Xiang Cuo, assembly GCF_049724085.1. NCBI lineage: Eukaryota > Metazoa > Arthropoda > Branchiopoda > Anostraca > Artemiidae > Artemia > Artemia sp. Qi Xiang Cuo. The sequence goes on along the minus strand of NC_142810.1, from coordinate 37,900,539 downwards.
CAATGATTCCTCAAGTCTATCTAGCTTTTTTTGCTAAAGATATCAACTAGGTTCAGCTCCCTTTCTTTCTTTTGGTCTTGAACGCTTCATTCAGAAGCTTGTTCTTCTGCCTTGCTCTCCACATAGTCTTAGTATTTTGAACAAGTCAACCTAGCCAACGGGAATAGGAAAACTTCCGGGTTTGCCTCCATCTGCGTTGATTTCGTCAATCACACACAGCTTCGCATTCAGGACTCTTTCTGACATGGAGGCTCTACCTAACAGAAGAAGTCTTCCCGAGACCGAAAAACTCCTCTCTACGTAAGCCCTGCCATGCGATAATGTCAACGCAGCTTTTACAAGCTTCGACAAAAGCGTATATTTTCGCCCACCAACAGCACCCGTCATAGAGAAGATTTGATGCCAGTAATGGTCGACGCTTGATGGCGTTGGTTCTACTGCATTCTCGGCTTGTAGCAATATCCACTCACTTCTAACATCATCAACACTTACTCCTATTGGGGTCTCTAGATGCTGCAAAACTATATCTGAAGATTTCTAGCTCTTTTTGTTTCCGTGGGATCCAGGCACCTAAGCGTTTCTAGAAGGCTATTAGAAGAGATGGGGCATTTTTTGATAAAGTGTTTAGCAGCTGCCCTTAAATGCCTTCATATCCTTTGACGGAACCCTTGTTTTTCCCCCAAGGGGAGTTTCTGAGCATCTAACACAAGCTCAACCTGCTCACCTACAATAGTGTCCTTCGAATAGTTGTCCAAGTTCAAGCAAACATTTCAAGGTAAACATTTCATCAGCAGACCTGAAAATGTCAGGTTTCAGATGTCTCGCTAAAACAGTGAGAAGTAAGTTTTTCAGATCAGTGTGAAGAGCGTGATAAAGGGGTTCATTCTTCTGAAACGCCTCTGCGAATTTCATAAAAAGCTCAGACAATGAATGCATAAATTCGAGTTCTGCAAGCATATATTTCCTTTTTAGGTAGCTAGCAATCTTGAGGTACTTTGTTGACGTTGACGATTCTTCAAATGTTTCTTTGATGGGACGTAATGGGACAAATACTTCAAGAATGCCGGCCACTGGTCAATTGCTCAGCAAACAATAGGACCCACTTGTTACATGCAAATATGTGTTTCTAGCGTTATAAGTTTTACTACATTTCAAATTATATATATTTTTCTTATCATATTAGGTAAATGATCTTTCCACCGATTTGTGCGACTGTGTTCGACTGGTTGCTTTAGTTTCTTCCCTTCAGAAGAAAAGATTAAAATATGTGAAGAGGCCTCTTAACCAGCACCAGTCGCTTGAAAATGTGACAACAGCCTTGAATGCAATCACTGATGATGGCATTCGTCCGACTTACTATACCTGAATAAACCAAAAAAAAATATACACAACAGATTGTAACTGTAACGGATTAAGATGGATTGCAACCTGTTTCTTGTGCTTGTCCAACAAAACATGCTGATTCAAGGTGTAGAAGGCTTTACAACAGCCAAGATTTTTCTTGCGTATTTTGCAGTAAAAAGAAAACTCATCATCACCAATCCTACACCAATTGGTTATCTTTCTGCCACTCTTGTCTCCTTTAGTTAACCTGGAGCAACAACATTTGCATTTGCACATTGTCTGTCCTAAATAAAAAGAGAATCACTGAGTACAAGAAATCATGTACTCAGAGAAAACACTGAGTACATGATTTTTGTTATCTGAATATTCCATTCATGGTGCTCTCCTCTTCTTACTCAACCTGCTATTAGTTTATACACTAACATTTAGAGGGCAAGAATATTTAATTTGTACCATTGGAATATAAGTCAATTCAAACAAATTCATGCTGAAATGGTTCATTTGATGAAGCTACAGGAAACTATCTATCCTTGAACGTTACCATGATACGACCAGTCCATCCCAACCACAGGCCAATGTCACTCTCTATCCTTGAACGGTACGACAATATGACCCATCTATCCCACCCACCATATAGCCTAATTTTGTGCTGTCATTACCTGCCAACGTTTACAACAGTTAATAGACACTTAGGCCACAGACATAGTTCCCACCGTTTTGTTGCTTCTTTCTGAACTGCAACAATGTAACCCAGTGACCAGTACAACCACATTTGTGGAGAAGCTATATTATCTAAAGCGGGTCCTTCAAATATATCATGCTTCATTTTTAAAATATAAAATGCTCCCAAATAGGGAATTTTAGGGACTTTTGGGGGAGTTAAGGGACTTACTGCATAAAAAGGGACTTAGGGAGTAATTCCGAGCCCTGCAATTGGTTTTATCGCCATATAATACAATAAGTCAAATATTCGGCCGGCAATTATTATATTTCCTAAGAAATAGACTGAGAGGCATGAAGATACGACAAGGGCCAATACAAGAAGAGGAGATAGAATGTTCTTAGCAGTGTATTATTTATTTATTTTAAGCTTTAAATTCTGTTGGTTCTACAAAGCTAGGAGGAAACGGGGGAATATATCGCAGCCTTCGGTTTTCTGGCAGGCTGGCCCATTTATTGGCGCCTTTCCTTTTTGCATCCAGAAACAGAAGAATAGGGGGGTAGTAGTGGTCTACCGTACCCATTTTCCTGACTTCCTGCCCAGTTTTCCAGAAAACGCCAAGTGTAGACGCACTTTAATAGAAGACCACCCACACTCATTCAAACAAGATATTATATTTATACGATTACGCTGTTTGAGTAAAGAGCGATGTGGGCATATTTTATTATTATTATTTTTTTTGGACCAGGGCACTTCGCATTGAAGGAGTTGTGATAGAAACTTCGAAAAGGGCTCATCCGATTGGAAATGGAAAGGGCTACTGCCTTTTTAAAAGTCGAAAGTGATTGTAGGGCAACCAGCGCCCCCCCAGCCCATTATTTCACCCAACACATCCAATCAAAATTTTGAGATAGCCATTTGTTTAGCGTAGTTGAAAAGCCCGGAAATTATGTCTTTGAGGATGTCAACCCCTCCCCCAAAGCCGTCAGGGCAAGGATTTTCAGTTATGTCCTGGGGGCGAATAAGGTTTTTTATAGAAAGAGCGGTCGCATCAACGTCAGAGGAGGCTCATTGAATTAATAATCAGATGTTCTAGTGTCCCTTTTAAGAGCTAACCCCCCCCCCCCCCCACGTCGTATTTTCCCCAAACGCATCCAACAAATATTTTGCATTTTCCCAAATGCAACCACGGAGCACCGGGGTTGCTAGAGGAGGGAGGGGGGGGGTCGAAGTTTGCTTCCTCGCGAATGTGTGGATTGTCAAACCCTCAAAAGTACTTTATAATAGCAATAATAATAAAAATCACCAGAAATATGACCAGCCGACATTCCAGCTTTACATGTTCACAGTCATAAATTGTTCCTTTTCCATTTTCTTGTACAGATCATGAAAAATTACATACGAATATACATTTTTTTTTTTTTTTACAAAAAAAGTCGCCCCCCCCTCTCCTAGATTCAAATGCTTAGGACAGTATTCTTTCATATCCAACAGGTGGGAAGGGAGGAGGATCACCCCTCCCACAGTTGCTCCAATTCTGAATAATGTTTTTTCTCAGAGGCTTCTAGCAATCTGTGTACTTTTTTGTTTCCTGGTTAAGACCTGTTTTAATAAATGTTATAGTTTGTAGATATTTTTTATTTACTGAAAATTAAAAAAAAGAGGTTGTATCCGAAACCACTTAAAGAAAAGAAAATTCCCCTGAACTTTTGAAAAGCTTGCTAGTTCTGTTACAATACAACGTTAGTAGATTTTAGTTTCTAGTCATGTTTTGTCTAACCTACTTTTTATAGGGAAACTAATCCTTGCGCCAGCTTTCAGCCTCCAATAGTACTGGTCGAAAACCTTGTACGATTCCATTTGATTCAATGTACAATACGCCTACCATTTTTACCAAAAGCTGGGAAGTATGGTGGTGGTTGTTAGAGAGACTAAAGACACACTTTGGATCTTCCAGTCACAAGGATTGAAAATATCAGCACGACTCCAGTTGAAATAAGATGTAAAACGCTTATATTTCTGCTAAAAAGTCATAGGCTTGAGGGGCGGGGGTCTCTGAGGAGAGAACGAGGGGACTAAATTTGGGTGTCGAGCGTTAGCCATTTTTAGAAGTTAATGTGACTAAGTTTATTGCAAAACTACGTAAACACGTCCTTCATCCTCATACAGTTACACCCACGCCATTAAATCCTGTACACTTAAAACCCTATACAATTAAAACCCTTTTATAATTTCCTTTGCTGTTCGTTCTACAGACTAGATGAAACTGGTCTCTGAAGGGACCATATGATATATATATATGAGAAAAGCAGACAAAGAAAGGTTAAATCTTCCAATACCACTCCAAAGAGAGAAGTCTTAGATCTTTTTCGTTGATATATAACAAGAGATAACACGCTAGGACCTTCTCGTCAGAACAAGGGAAAGGAATCCTTCATTCAACACGAGTAAGAGATGAAATCTCAGTGCAAAAATAAATAAAATAAAGCGTTCCCTGAAACATTCTTTGTTTCCAAGGGAACGCCACAAACCGAATGAGTAAAATAAGACTAAAATAGGACATCTTGCAACCTCACAACTAATTTTCTATGACTCATTCTATTTTTAGAACAAGATATTTATATAGTATCTTTGTGCCTAAAATCATAGGGTCTACCTTGAAAATAGTAGTGTCATTTTACTGGAATGGGGGGGGGGGGAGTGGTAAAATAGACATTTAAGTTGTTTGCAAGACAGTTTTTTAAACTTTAACTTGGATAAAAACTGTAAAAATACTATGCATAGCTGAATAATTTGGATTCATTTGAGCATATACAACAGTTATTTGATCTCAATCTTAGAAAAATATTATTCAATCAATAATTAGATCAATGCAACATTTTTCCATCCCTCAAATGAACACTACTGGAGATCAAGGCCCTTTTATTCATCAGTTTGGATTAACTGCAAGGGAGAGCAAACAAATTTAGTCCAGCAATACAGTACACAAGTAGACGAGTGCATTGTTTCAAGGTAGAGTTACATGAAAATGGGGAGGAGATTTCAAATCTTGAAATAATTTCATCATTTTCCGCCCTTATTTTAGGAGGACAACAACAATTTAAACTAAAAGTACAAATTTGCGCAAAATGTCTTGAATTTCTTCCATCTACATTTCACCAAAGATACTTCTTACACCACATCCATGCTGCAGAGGGTCTAGCTCTTACAAAGGTCAGAAGGTTTTTTTCCACGCAGGATGTTCCCAAATTTTCAAGAGGTTCTTTTTAGCCAATTTTGGGGGACTTAGATTTACACCTCACCACGCCAGCTGGTATATAAGGCGGCAACAGTGCAGCTTCGCACAACGACTTTACCAGATTTTCGGGACTATGATCTTCTAGGTATGACCTCAAATGTTCAGTATTCTTTTTTAGATAACGTCCAAGAGTCACTGTCTGCCGTCCACGTACGCTGATTCCCGGAGGGACCCAACACAAAAATCATGAAGTAGGTGACCTTTGGTCATTCTCACTAGGTGTGCCCACTAACGCCAACTAATGCTTTTAAGTTTATACGTCTCAATTGAGTGTTTCGTTTTTTAACGAATAAAGGCGTTGGCGATCTTGTCTGTTCATTTTTGATCAAGGATGGGTCCACAGTAGTTATTCTCAAATCCCTGAATTCACTTTTCAACCTGCTTAGTCAACGCCCATGACTTGTACTCGTACATCAGAACGGAGAAAATGTTGCTGTTACAGAGCTTAAATATTAGTCCCATGGATTAGGCTGCGTTTCTCCACACCTTCCTTAACTTGTCAAACGCGTTTATTCGTGCAAATTTGGGGGAAGAGGAAAATCTTTCCCTTTCTACCCCTGCCTGAACATAAGCATGGCTCTTCCTAACAAGGCATGACAAAGGTCACATGACATTCAGCCATTATCTGATTGAGTATTCTATCTTTCATCAACGAAAGTTCTTCAATGCAAAACCTGTCCAGAGAAAAGACGTATGCCTAGTATGTACTTTTTTCAAGTTTTTAGCAAACCTATTATCATGATTTTTTTTATTGTTAAGTTATCTTTAGCTTAGATAATTTTTTTAATAGCTCGATAACTATTTGTCTTTATAGCAGGCTGCAGATAACCGACGTGTCTATAAAAAAAACAAAAAAACTATATTTTCCACTAGTCATTACTGGACAACTAGGAGAAATAAAAACCGATGCTGCCGAAGCTGCGACACAAAAAAAGATCGTATGTCAGCTGTATTAGATTTCCAAAACCAAGTATTTAGGGGGACCCCCCCCCCTCTGTGGGCAGGTATAAAAGCGAGTATATTCCAAGACAGCTAAATATTGTAATCGTTTAAACACTTCGTTTTTTTTAGCTGGCTTGCTTTCAGAAAAGATGTGAAAAAGAGCAAAGTTTCCCTTCTGTCAGAATATTCGGTTCATTGCATGGATCTAGGAAACATTAAATCTATTTGGTCTTCTTTTAAAAGTATAGATTTCGAAATTTATTATGATGTTTGAAGTTTGCTCCATGGTTCCCAAGATGCTCCCTAAATAAAAAAGAAAATAGGAAAAGACATATTAACATTGTTTTAATGGCATTAAAACTCCAAAAAAAAATAATCACAAAATGCACGCATACTGGGTAAAATTAGCATATTAATTTACTTAAGGCTCATTTACAACGGGATTTCCTAACGCCCAGATATTAGCTAACGCCATACCGATTCAAAATGCAATTTAGTTAAATCCTGAAGCGGGCTAGATCCGACGCCGATATGTTCGACCCCTTAAATTTAACGACGGTCGGCTAATAAAAGCACCCAATTATAGACCCTAAACCACATAGAATAAAATTATATGGGAAGTTAACAATATGGTGAATAAATTCTATCCTAACTAGTCAATCAGATACATCTTTTTATGAATAGGTTAGGCACTAGCTAAAACCTCGTTTTTGGCTAAGGCTTTCAATTATCAACTTGGTGGAAGTAATGTAAGACCTGAGAGCCATGGCTAATTAAAGTAAAGCCAAGATATATCTGTAGAGACATAAGAGTTATGTGAACCATTTGAAGGCAATTTGAGACCAAAAAATGATTCGAAGATTTATGACCAACCATTTTCACAGGACTTGCAGGCAAGTGGGCAACTGAGATCGCAGCGGGACGACCAAGATTCTTAGGTTGACTTATGACTGACAAATCTGACAATGTCCAATGGACTTGTAGGCAAGCGGGCAACTGAGATCGCAGCGGGACGACCAAGATTCTTAGGTTGACTTATGACTGACAAATCTGACAATGTCCAATGGATTTGTAGGCAAGCGGACAACAGAGATTTTTTTTAAAACTCTGAGCTTTGCCTATTGGAAAATCTCAGTATTTTGGTAAATCTCATTGTGAATGAGCATCCAAGAGGAAAACGGTTTTGACCCCTTGATTTATCTTACTGTGCATTGAAGACGATCCCTTTGTTTATTTGATTGAAATATTTGCAAATAGTTATTGCATTCAATTCATTGTATCACGATAAATACGTTTTTTGGTTCTATTCATATTTAATTAATCCCCAAATGTTATTAGACCCATATATATGGGTATAATATATATTTTATTAGACCCACAATATATATATATATATATATATATATATATATATATATATATATATATATATATATATATATATATATATATATATATATATATATTTGTCTGTCCTAAAGAAAACATAAATCCTAAAGAAAACATATAAATTTCTTCTAACCTGGCTCTGTCAAGTTTTACACATTTCAATGTGCCTCTGGCAACTACTGTAGCAGCACGGGGTCGGTCCAACAGCAACGCTATTTCTCCTACAAGAAAAGACACAATTCACCAACAGCCTCTCATTTCAAAGTAAAAGTGCAATAAAATGATTAAATAAAATAAGAACTAGCAGCTTTGCTAAAAAAAATTGAAGAGAGCAATATAAAGTGATCTGATAGACCATTTTTACTATCAGAAGGGGGAAATAGTCCAGGGCTGAAGGAGGAGAGACGGAACGAACATGACTCAAATTTTAGACCTCAGACTGAGAAGTTCCTCGGCTGCTGAAAAACTGAGAAGGAGCAGTGACTTTACAGATCACCCAGTAAAAGAATAAAGTTAATAAAACCAATTCTTGTCTTCGTAGATGTGCAAAACCAAATAGCATAACCCAGGGTAGGACAGAGGTTTTTTCAAGTTAAAAAGTGGTAGTTTTGTTCGATATGTGTGTATTTTACGCCAGCTTTTAAACAAGCGATTTTTACTAGATTAATGGTCATGTTCAGCTCTTTTCACGTTGACTTATTTTATTCTAAGAACTTGACTAAAAAAAAAAAAAAAAATTTTTTAACACTGTATTTATAAAACTACTTACTAAAGTAGGTTTAAGTTCTTCCAATTTGAATTAAAACACTGCCTAAAATCTTGGGTAATGGAATTTTCTTCTTTAATTTTCTCCAAGAAATAACTGCGTTTTCAGTAAAAAAAAAAGCAACTGTTATTCACGCGCGCATTCTTTTAAACACTGTAAGGAAACGCTACATCTACATAACCTTTTGAATTTTTTAACAGAACGAATATCTGAGAACTATTTTCATACCCCATTTAGCTAAAAACAGCCATACAAAATTCTAAGAAATGGGGTACAAGAACTTTCACCCCCTATGATTAAATGTCTCCAACTTTCTAAGTTTAATTAAAAGAAATTACACACTTCGTTTCCTCAAGAAAAAAGAAAAGTTGCTCAAATGACAAGCCCTAAATTACTGATTCTTTGAAAAGGTTAATAAGATGAAAAACAAACCTTTTCAACAAGGAAAAATAAAATTCTTTAAACAGCGCAGAAAACATTTTTTTTTTCAGGGTCTTAAAACGCAATAAAAAAAGCGAAAAGTCCTGGTTTCTTTTGCCAGAACCTCAAAACATTTAAATCAGCCAATAATCTTAATAATCACTTTAGTTCTATTTCAACACCCCCTCCTGTCCTAGGCAACCTCCCCAGGTATTATAACCCCTTAAATTTCCCCCAATACTTCATCTTTGAACAGCGAAAACAGAAAATAAAATTTTGGTACCTATCCCATAGACATCCTTGTTACACTTCACAAGACCGCTTTCCTTGATAAATTATCAAGAGGTCTTTAGCAGATATTTTTATGAAATCGGAAAAACCGCTACACCCTCTTATTGCTGGAAAAATGGATACAAAGTAACTAGGATAGGTGATGAAAATTGATTGAAAGAATAGGTAACAAAATTACTCTTGGCGACGTTTCACCGATTACTTTAACTGTTAGTTTTTTCCATATTTTACAAGTTTCTTTTTATGGATACTGCTAAAAGTAGAGATTATATCTAATATTGGATCCCTGCATTTTGGTAGTCTAGGCAGCACTTCAATAACACCATACCTTACTCATTTAATAGGCACAAATCTATGACCCGGTACGCTCCTAAACTAATGAACCAAACATTAAGAATATTAAGTAAAACTAGTCCTAAGTAAATAAGTCCACTTACGTAAAACTAACACCATAGTTTTCTGCAAACAAAGAAGAAAGGGAATATTCTCAAATTCCTATCTAACGACGTGATTCACTGAAAGGGTTCAAATTATGCAAAATAACAGTTAATTTAATATATACTACGGAGACGCATAGAAAGAAAAGGTACAGAAATTGCCGTCCAGGTTTCAAATTTTAACAACATTATTATAATGATTTCAAATACGAGGCTTGTCAGATAAATGCCAGAAATTATGTCTGGAACATCAAGTTTTAATCAATTGTCATGATTTTCATCCCTTCAATAAATAATGTCAAATTTCAGCCAGATCCGATAATTATTTTGGGTATGACATCCACTTAGGACAAAGAAGCTTTAGAAAATGTGCTTTTAAATCAATGCACATGTACAGATGAGTGTACTGTCCATGGCAAAATTTAATGAACTATTTTATAAACAAACCCCACCAGATTTAGCCACAAACAATTTTATCCTGTTTCCCCAACCAGAAAAAAACCGGCTCAGCTGGAAAAGAGTTACCTACGACATTCGAGTCGTTAATGAAATCACGCTCATTTTGAAGGTTCATAAAAAGATGTTTTTTATAAAAAGGATCCAAGCAATAGAACTTAAAAAATGTCGAATATAATACCCCGATTCAGGCTGTGCGCAGAGTTTTTTCGTAAGGGAGAAGGAATACTAAAGACGGAAAAAAAAAATTGACAACTTAAATGAAAATGTATGTATAGACTGCGTGCCAGTCCCGAATCATTAAAAATTAAAAGTGCGTTTGTGGGCACCCGTAGTCATGTTTCCTTTTTTGGGAGGGGGAGGGGGAAGAAGCAATGAAGAATTTCTAGGGGAAGGAGGCGAAGTTTTGGAATATGCCAGAAGAGCCAATTTTTACGGAATGCAAACAAAACTGATTCATTTATCTGCAAAATCTTGCCATAAGGGCATTGACATCTAGCAGTGGTATAACGAAGCCGCACCAGTCGATTCAGAAGTGTTTTTGACGTCTGAGGCTACTAGCACCTGACTAAACTTTGCTCCCGCTGGTTATCTTCACCAGGAAACTTGTAGATGGAAGCATTTAGCAAAAACTCCATCCTAGGGTAAACAATCACTTTCCTCAATAACTGATATTTGAGCTGATACCTTAAAATTCTATTGACCTAACGCTACTAATTTTTTAACATATTAAAGAGTTGGTCCAGAAAGCAGTAGTTTACCCTAAGGTTAATGGACAAGTAAAATCATCCTGAAAACAAAGGTCCTAATCGTTAAGACCTTTGTTAAACAAAGGTCCTAATCATTACGTTGTTGAATGTAATGTTGTCCATCAAGGATACAAGTAAACAGGTCCCATACCAAAACTTAATTACTGCAGTCTCGGTCCGAACTGTCAAGTAGATGGCAATATTGAAAAGTTCTGAGCACGGAATATAATTTTACATGACATATTTTTCCGATTCAAAATTTTTGAACAACTGTCTTTAAAGTATTCCAATATCTTTATTCCTTTAGGGAAGAAAATGTCTTCCAACTATTTTTCTATTCTTATCTATTTTTCTAATCACGGTAGCAATATACTCTTGATTGGTGCCGCGGTGAGTTTTTAGTAGTAGTAGTAGTAATAGATAAAAGTCCCTTTCAAATAATCAAGGTTACTTCTAGACATACAAATCTATAACAGAGTGGCCAAAATTGCCGGGCCCTGCCTCACTGCTCAAGAATCTATAATGGTTTAGTCTAATTTTTAGAGCCATACCCTCCCCCCCCCCCCTCCAATTTTTAGTACTGTCTGATGTCGCTCTACCACAAACTAACCACTACCATCCCGCCCAGCCATCTCTCCGTTCCACCTCACCTCCTCTTGACTATATCCTACCACTCACCGTCATTGTTTACCCCGCAGAAAAATGTAAAAAAAGAAAATATATATATATATTGATTCCAACCGAGACTGAACCATAGACCTACATCATGAAAAACACACGTGAGAACCACCATACTGTGAAACCATGTACACAGATCTTATTTAAACTATAATTCAAGTACATGAATGACCAAACTCCTCCCCTCCCACCCTCTAACCAGCCTTCTCCTGTCAAAACGGGTTACATGTATCAAAACGAAGCACATAAATGACACAAAGCCAACACCCTATCTGGGGTGAAGGGGTTTGACCCTCTCCCGCCCCCCCTCCCGAAAAAAAAAAGAAATATAATTGTCCAACTCGTAAAAACGTAACAATGTTTCATTTAAACAAATTTTTGATGCTTTTAAAAGTTTTTTTGTACCCCCCCCCTCGAACAAAATCCTGGCTACGGCCTTGCACACAGCAAGGTTTTCCCAAGCCCTATGCACTTTCCTCCTATGCCTCCAAGAATGGTTTTCTAAGGTTTCTTTATAGAAGTTTTTCTATTATTCCATGTTTCCTGGGAGGATCCGCCATTCTTGTGAGCTGTCTGGTGGCTGATTAGCTCCACATTGCAAAGCGTATTGCACTGATTTTCCCACACTATCTGGTGCCTATTCAAGTAATATTTCTATGACTGTGCCTCAGCATCACTATATGAAAAGGTACAGCCCAGCATTTACAGAGAGGGAGTCAGGTCGGGTTGTCACAGTACATTCGGCCCGGCAATAAAAGTAAGTAAGTTGTCACGTAGGAATTGTCATATCAATAAAACATCTTAACGCCTGAAACTTGATACTATATATTTCCGTGTTTCATGTGAAATTTAAAAAATTGATACTTTTCTTCATAAATATCGTTACACGTTCTTCTCTCAGATCAAAGTTTCTCAAAGTGTTTCAGTAATGAATTTCATTATTTTAACTATGCAATCTCCTGTCTAAAATGAAAAAACTACTGTTTGTTTTGGCTATCCTCGGAGATTTGGCACACAAGCTAAAATCAATTTGTTCTGCATCAAGTTATTGGCACATAAATATCCATCACTGGGTCTTCTAGTAAACAAGTTTGTTTTGTCGAACGTTACGAAAAAACCACAGAATTCGGGAATTTTTTTTTTGTTAACGTTAAAAGTAAAAATAGAAGAAGGAAGGGTATTTGAAAAACTCAATTGTTTCAATTCACTAACGCAAAATATTTTTTTTTCCTTTTTTTTCTCTTTTCATACTTGATTTGAAGCTTTTTATCTGACTTCTTTCACGAATTTAGGTAGCACATACAAGTCTTTATTGCCTATTTGATTCCTGTAATACTTCTACGTATCTAGATGACCCGCCGTTTAAACAAAAAATGCCTTGTTGCATTCATCTGCTGCACGAATGAAGACCCCAACTGCAGGTATTTACCTGCAGCTGGTAAATACCTAACTCCTAGGACAAGCAATTAGTCAAACCAGTGAAGCAATTAATTTGGTCAAACTATTAATTTAACAAAATAAAACGATCTTTTCATTTAAATATCTCACAACTTACCCAGGTTAATAAACAATTTAAAGTAAGAATATGTCAAAGGTATTTTAATGTATTTACGATAGAAAGATTGAATGCATTTCTCATTTAATAATCTGGCGGAAGAGCATTGACTTCTCACACTAGAATCATATATATTTCATTCTACTTACATATTCATTCTACTTACACATTGCACAACCGAATAAGCTTCTTTATTTTGCAAAAAGTATAATATAAAAAAACAGCAACTCCAGGAGTACATACGTCATTATAGAACAGACAAGCCGAAAACATATCATTAAGTAAAAACATCGAACCATTGTCGAACAGAAGATTTTACAGTGGACAAGACTAAATAACAGAAACTGCGTATTAAAAGCTCATCACAGCATTAAGCCGTTTGAAACCGAGCCCCTTACGAACAATTCTTTCGTTGCATCTTGTTTAAGCTTTACGTTCAAAATGAAATATGCTATTTTGCGACAAGATCACAGCTGTAACTTCCACCAAAAGACAAGATACTTATTTTATTCAATAGTTTTGGATCCATTCATTCACTTTTTATCAAAGAATGATCTTAATTTGCTTAAATAATAGGACAATTTTCCAATTTTTGCAAGCTTTTCATCTACACTCACCTTGTTTTGAATCTAAAAAAAACCATCTTATATTGAAACCGGAAGAATCCTTTTGAAATAGTAAGAAAAGTAAAACATCAAAAACTTCCACGGGGAACATAAGCCTTAACCCACCTGCTTTAGGCACCTAGCAAGAAATCATTTTCGGAATCCAAATTTACACAAAATGGCCTCTCTTTAGACAAAAGGCTCAAAAAGAGCCTTTAAATCCTTAATAGTCTTAAATAAGCCTTGATTCGGCTTCCGCTCCAACACAAGTTCTTGAAGCCTTTCTTTCTTCTTACAGTCGAACTCGATAATATTAGTACCATATTACCCAAGCAATAACTTTACTTAAGGTAATTTATGCAAATTTAACCAAGTTAATAACTTTACTTTATAGGACAAAAAATTAGAGATATACAGACCCCATAATTAAAGGAAACAATATTCGTAGTGGTCTATAGATGAGCCCAGAAGTGATACCACTGAACTCATGCCTGAGGCTCTAAAGATAAGGACAACACTCCTAGATAAACTTCATTAGATTTACTGAATTAACACAGAAATTTCATAACCGGTTTACCTAGCACCTAGATCCGGTGAATGACCTACATTTTCCTGTCAGGACATGATAAACATATATTCAACCTTGGAATGGTAAAATTGACGTAATCAGAGAATGAGCACTTAAGTAAACTCTTTTACAGACTAATTAAATTTTGTGATATAGTATTAGACTTTGCTTGATAGCATCTATAACCTAGGCGAAGTGTAAACACTTGTGTCCTTGTATTAATGGGAATGAGTGCTTATGTCAACATTTGGCCCCTCCGAAAACTTTTTCCTCCCCACCCCCCCCCCACAAAAAACGAAAAATAAAAAACGAATTTAAAAATGAAAACAATAACAAAAAATAAAAACAAATTTAAAAATAAAAAAAAACGAGAGGAATATTAGAAGCTACAGTGATGACAGTGGTCAAATATGGCTCTGAAGTATGGACACTCCGAGAAGCGGATGAAGATTTGCTAGACGTTTCCCAGAGAAATTGCTTAAGGCTTGTTCTGGGTACCCAGCTGACTAACCTTATTTCAAACAATAGGCTATAGAAAAATGTGGTTCAATATCGGTCTCTAGGGCTACAATGAAAGAAAGGTTGAGGTCGCTAGGGCACGTTTTGCGGATGAAGGATGATAGATTGCCGAAGATTGTTCTTTTCGGCCAACCGTCTAGGTCTAAACGGAAAGCAGGTCGTCCTCGACTGGGGTGGGAGGATCTCATAACGAAAAATTTAAAGGAAATGGGAACTTTGTGGTTAGGTGTAAAAAGGGAGGCTTTAAGTAGATTGGGATGGAGGAGGAGCGTCCTTAGCTCTGTTGGCCTCAGGCGGATTGGTGCTTCGGTGAGTAGTTAGTAGTAGTAGTAGTAAGAATAATTTATGATCTTTTAGGACGTATTTTTTTTATAAGAAATATTTTTGGCTTTGGAAGAAGTATTTTTTTTAAAAGAAGTATTTGTATTTTGTAAGAACAATCTCTAATTGTTTAGGATGTATTTTTGCTTGTAACTATTTTTTTGTATTGTAAGAAGTATTTTGTTTTGTAAGAAGTATTTTGTATTTTGTCAGAACAATTTGTGTTTTTAGGATGTTTTTTTGTTTTGTAAGAATTTTTTTGTTAGAAGTATTTATATTTTGTAAAAACAATTTGTGATTGTTTAGGATATATTTTCGTTTATAAGAATTATTTTTGTTTTGTAAGAACTGTTTTTTGTTTTGTAATAAGAATTTGTGATTCTTTAGACTAAGTAATACTTTTCAAAAGGCTTTAATGTATCATTTCTCTCATAGGGATATCGTATCATCGCCCAAAATATATAAGAACTTTATTATTTTTTACTTTATGCATATCCCCAATACTAAGCAATACTTTTCAAAAGGCTTTATTCCATCCTTTCCCTCATAGGGCTGTCGTATCTTCGCTTAAAATATATGCGACTTTATTAATATCAGTTTTATGCATACCCCAATAATAAGCAATACTTTTCAAAAGGCTTTATTATGTGCCATTCCCCTCGTAGGGCTGTCGTAGGTTCGCTTAAAATATATACGACTTTATTAATATAAATTTTATACATACCCCAATACTAAGCAATACTTTTCAAAAGGCTTTAGTGTGTCATTTGCCTCACAGGGCTGCGTATCATCGCTTAAATATATATGAATTTATTAATTTAAACTTTATGCTTACCCAAATACTAAGCCATACTGTTCAAAAGGCGTTATTGTATCATTTCCCTCACAGGGTTGTCGTATCATCGCTTAAAATATATACGACTTTTATCAATTTCGAATTTATGAATACCCCAATACTAAGGTATACTTTTCAAAAGGTTTTATTGTATCATTTCCCCGATAGGGCTGCCATATCATCGCTTAAAATATAGAAGACTTTATTAAGTCCGACTTCATGCATAGTCCAATACTAAGCAATACTTTTCAATAAGCGTTATTGTATCATGTTCCACATAGGGCTATCGTATCATTACTCAAGATATATATGACTTTATTAATTTCGACTTTATATATACCCCAATACTAATCTATGCTTCAAAAGGCTTTATTCTTTCTCCTCATAGGGCTGTCGTATCATCGCTTTAAATATATACGCTTTTATTAATTACGATGGTATGCATACCCTAATACTCAGCAATATTTTCAAAAGGTTTTATTGTATCATATCCCTAATAGGACTATCGTATCATCGCAAAGAATATTTACGACTTTATTAATTTCAACTTTATGCATACCCCAATACTAGACAACATTTTTCAAACAGATTTATTATTACATTTCGCTCATAGGGCTGTGGTATCATCACTTAAAATATATTCGACCTTATTAATTTCGACTTTATGCATACCTCAATATTAAGCAGTACTTGTCAAAAGGCATTATTTTATCATTTCCCTCATAGGGGTGTTATATCGTCGCTTAAAATATATACGACTTTATTAATTTCGTCTTTATGCATACCCCAATCCTAAGCAATACTTTTCAATAGGCATGAAAAATCACGAGTGGCATATCTAGAAAGCTTGGAAGGTGATTGTGCAGAAATACAAGAGGTAGCACACACCCAAGAGATGGTTGTTTATCCTATGAAGGAACATGATAATAATTTAGTAGGGGAAGTGAATAATGATGATATTAAGTTTGTATTCAAGAATTTAAAAAGAGGTTCGGCTTCAGGTGTTGATGGTGTACCAATAGCGTTATTTAAGAATTTTCTTTCAATTTCATGTCGACATTTGTTTATGGAATGATGGTCTTGGTTCCCGTGATCTACCAACAAATTTAGTAAGCCAGGTACGATTTATCTTAGAGGGTCAAGAAACTCTGTATCGGCAAGGGCTGGTTTCAAATTCTACTACATTGAATCATTATAATCAGGTTAAAACTAGTTTCGGAGAGGAAATTTATTTTAAATTTAATTTACCGGCCATTATTTTAAGTCGATGGATACAGCTTAGGGCGAATTGCCTTCCAATTCAGAGCAGGCAAAAGGTGTTCGACAGGGGGGTAGTTGATCCTGAAGGTTTGGACCATTTTCTCCGAAAATGCCTGGTGCTCTCTGATTTAAGGGAAAAATACTTACATGGGATTGTTTTGCTGCTTCCTGGTATTCTACAAAATAGTAATCCAACCACAATATTTCGTACTGGTGCGTAGATGGAGAAGGGATTAGAAAGAAAGAAAAGTTTATAGAATTAATTACTATTTATTATATAGAACTACAATTATTTTCTCGATAAATTACCATTGGTATTTTTTGCTATGTATCATGTTTCTGTGTGTTATAATTTGTTCTGTTCGTAATTTTTTGTGTGTATATGACTCTTGGGCTTTGGAAATACATGATCTATCTATCTATATCTATCTATCTACATTAAGCATTGTCATTTTTAAATTTGTTTTTATTTTTTGCTATAATTTTGATTCTTAAATTTGCTTTTAGTTTTCGTTCTTTTTTTTTTAATTTTTAATTTTTCTTTTATTGTTCGTTTTTTTTTAAATTGTTTTATTTTTCGTTTTTTCCTTTTTAAATTTATTTTTATTTTTCTTTATTTTTTCATTTTGAAATGTTTTCGTTTTTCGTTATTTTTTCATTTTTAAATTTGTTATTTGTCTCATTTTTAAATTTGTGTTTTATTTTTCGTTTTTTTGGGGGAGGGGGTAAAGTTAGGGGAGGGGCATTGGGGCCCTTTGATGTGGGGCATGGATGGCCATAACTTCCCTCTAAAGGAAACCGGTTACGCAAATTCTGTACTAATTCGGTTATGCTAATGAGGTTCGTCTGGGAGTATTGTCCTTATCTTTAGAGCCTGAGGCGTGAGTTCAGTATTGTGACTTCTGGACCCATCTATAGACCACTACTAATATTGTTTCCTTTAGTTATGGGGTCTGTAGATCTAGAGTTTTTTGTCCTATAAAGTAAAGTTATTAACTTGGGTAATTTTACACAAAAAAAAAAAATTTAACCAGCTTATGGATTCCTAGATTTGAACAATAAAACGGATGTTTCGAGAGACATGCTAGGGAAGCCACCGGAAGAGAAAAAGAAATATTTCTCTCCTATACCCCCGTGTTAAAAGTAGGCTATGCTATAATTCCACTGATTTATTTTTGTGGCGCATTTTCTTGAGCCAGTCACACAATTTATTTATAACCCAAAAATGAGCATTAGAAATGACACTTGAGTATAATAGAAAATATGAAAGGAAAAAATAAATCCTTACGAAATATGAATTCATCACAATTCATTCAATTCAGTTTATTACGAAATTCATTAAGCATATTACAGAAAGTGAAGAAAAATAGCCCGGTCTTTCTATGCATTGTTGTATTTACCCGTATTTGTTACGTCAAAACCTGAGCCAGTAAAAAGAACGTAAAACCCGATCGGTTCTTTTTGAAGGAATTTTAAACCAGTAGAAAGAGCGAAACGGTTTTGAGTCACAACATTTTTTTTTACAAGTAAATTCTCTGTTTCTCTTGCAGGGCAATAGCCTTTTATAGATGTGTCGTTCATCCAATTGTTCCGCAAGAAGTTCCAAACAACATCGACAGACTGAAGTGTAGGATACAAGCTGTTGATGCCATAGCTGTTGAACAGATTAAGACTGTTCAACTGAATATTTAAAGATCAAATCATTCATTTAAACAGAAATTTCGATGTCTAATAATTCAAATAAATTATTAATAACGGAAGTATTATAATTATTAGTTAGCCTTGCACTTCCTATTTATAGTTATTAGTAGTACAGGCTTACAGTGTATAATAATACCTCTTTAGTTATTTAGTAATCAAAATGCTCAAGCTTTTAATTAAGAACTGAATAGAATTATAGTACCAATTATTCATTGAACAATATGAGTCTCTTTTCCTAATTATGAACTGTATGACTAATAAACAAGAAGTACTACCCCCCCCCCCCCCCCAAATCAACTTACCGAAATAATCCGAGGGTCCAAGTAATCCAACTTCAACAGGGGGTTCTGCATCCCCTGGTCCCCCTCTATGTTGGAGAACAACAGCTGTTCCTTCAACTATTATAAAGAAGTCGTCACCGGGCTCCCCTTGTCTAACAATAGTTTCACCGTCACTGAATGAAACTGTTTCTAAAACATCTGCAACTCGGAGCCTTTCCCATTTATCCAATGCTTCTGTAAAAAAAAAAGAAGTGAGAATATTTAATTATAGGTTCAATTATATGCTCTTACACTCTGGGGTCCGCAATATTCATCCAAGGGGGGGGGGAGAGAAAACCTTAAAAATAATTGTGAAACATTCCGACAATTAATTATTTTTACTTTTTGTGCCTTTTTGGACGTATTAGGGGGAGAAAAAACAAATGCACGATCTATCCCCTACCCCGTTCACATGATCACCCATGCTCGTACGTTCACCTAGCTGTACTGACCTTTCAAGGAGGAGGGACAGACAAACGTACCGTGTTCTAAACTAAGAAAAAAGGATCCATTTTCTTCTATCTTCCATAAGAGTAACAATATACGGACCACGGCCATGAGGGAGAGTCAACACGTTTGAGTGCGCCTGGTGAGAGACGAGAGGGGGGAGGGGTGCTAGCATTTCAGATTTTTCGCAAAAAAGGCTCCATATTTTCCCGAAGATTGCAAAAAAATTTAGTTTTTGGTTTTCTGGGGAACCCTCCTTGGAATTCTCTAATAGGAACTGACGATTCTGCTATTATTTTAAGCAGCTTCGTGGATTAATAAAAACTCTCTTGAACAAAATAAATTGATATACAAAGTATTTAAGGAAAGGTGCGATGACGTATTGAAGCTGCACCGAAGCCATGCATTTGGACTCCACTTTGTTCTTTTTTTTTCGCAATCCCAGTCCTAATCAGTCCAACTCCATTTTGATACACGTCTGGGCATTGCTGAAAAAGTAAAACTCAAAGGATTTTGCAATAACCTTGAAAAACCAACTTAATTTAGTTATCGTCATACCACAGCAACACGTATACAACTTCAGTAAAGTATAAGAGAGACAATGTCATATAATACTGCATAATCCAGGACGACCCTCTCCCTCAAAGTAAAATCTATTTCTAAATATGCACTTGTTGAGCCATCCTCCCCCAGCCCACTTCTTTAACTCGAGTTTTCAGTTGGTTTACCTCTATAACTCGAACTATGCCGAAGTCGGACCATAGATAACTCGAAGAAAATCGTAGTCCTGTGAAATTCGAGTTAGCAAGAGTCGACTAATCCAGGGCAACCTCCTCCCTAAAGTAAAATCTGTTTCTAAATACGCACTTGTTGAGTAATCCCTCCCCCAACCATTATATTGGCCACCCCTTAGGGCGGTGCACTCCCAAAAATCAATGGGGCATAAAATTAAAAGAGTTTAGAAGGTAAGTTATTAACGCCAAAACACCCATACACAAGGTATGCAGAGAGCGGTGTTACAACGTCATCAGTTGGTACATACTACATAATAATTTGCTTACCACTTAAAAATTGAAGGCAGAGAATATGAGATTTTCCATAACCTGAAACAAACATAAACAGCTACTAAGAATCTTCCGCTTTCAGTAAAGGACCAGTATACTGTGGCAAAATTCCTATTATATTTATATAGA
This sequence comes from Artemia sp. Qi Xiang Cuo, assembly GCF_049724085.1. Taxonomy (NCBI): domain Eukaryota; kingdom Metazoa; phylum Arthropoda; class Branchiopoda; order Anostraca; family Artemiidae; genus Artemia; species Artemia sp. Qi Xiang Cuo. The sequence continues at coordinate 37,879,784 of NC_142810.1, read as the reverse complement.
TGAATATCATGATTTTAAGCATAAAAATGCGTAACTGTATCTTCATGGTTCCGAGTTGACAAATTAGGGCTTCACAAAGAAAGACTAAAATTACCTTAATTAAGACAAAGAAAATAAGCCATTTTTTCAAAACTAATACTTCTAATACTAACACCTTAGCAACAATAAAATTGGAGAAATGGTCACAAATGTTTGCCTGAAGAGACTTCTTACCCTATTCTCCTGTACACTCACCTCTGTATGTTACTATAACGCAACTCTTTTACTTTGTTTTCGCTGATCAGCTATTCTATCGTGCCCAGGGAAGAAAAGGAATACCTACAAAACGAGCTCTCGCGTAATAATCATTCTACTGGAGCTGTCTATCGCACCCCGTAAGTTTAGTTTTTACAGTGTTATTAAATTACCCCTAAGCTGGCATGGCTTTTCTACAATAAAACAATAGACCAATTCCGTGACTGCTCTCTTAAACCTAATACGTAAATTCAAGAAAGCGAGGCTTTTGGTTGGCAATGAACGTTTTGATGAAATATTTACGCAGCCATTTAAGCTACATCTCATTCGGTTAAAACTTTGGACCATTTTATAGAAATATTGGGCATGTTCAGGAAAAAAAAAATTAATTGACCTTCATGCGCTTTGATGTGGCAAAGAAAAAAAAACCATAAACACCGTAAACTTGGTATACCTCCTTTATTTTAAACGCAGCAAAATTGCCACAAGGCCTTCCATTTATCTAAAAATATTCAAAATGGTACCAGCTATAACAAATTTGCCAGTCCATTTGCCCAAACTCACTGAGAAAACTTTCATTTCGTTATATTCCCTTTCACTAGTCAGATATGAATTTCTCTTTTTATTAAAGCCAAGAGATACAGGGCAAAGATTGATCTTCTCTTGGGAATTCCAATGAGTGTGACACAACTAGATTATTGCAATTCAATGAAAATTATTCTCTAGAATATCTGGTTCGTTAGATTGATTGGTTCGCTTAATAGAGCTAAAATTCAGAAGAGATGATAACAATGGTCATGCTACTATTCATAATGGAGGCGTCTCCATAGTCACGAGTTTCATAAGTGTTCCTAATCGAATAAGCGTAATTTTAAAGTTTTAATTTCAGCGAGCTCGAAACAAGAAAAGAAGCTCCAAGAGCTTGCACAATGATTTTTTTTTTTTTAATAGATTTTAATCCTTTTTTAGTATGCCTGACCAAACATGAGAGCCGTTGAGTTTTAATTAAGAAGTATTTTTAAAGAAATATAAAACTTTAGCGGAAACAGTGGGGGGGGGGGGGCCTCATACACGGAAAATTTTTGGTCGTGATAAGTTTTAATTATCCTTGCTTTCTTTAATTTTGGAAAAATTATTGTTTATTTAATAATAAGATTGAATGAAAGAACAGATTTACTAGGAGTAAAGGCTGATTTGAAAATGTTAATGAAAATCGTTCCAATCTTTTTTTTTTGCCAATAAAATAATTTTAAACCGTTTGAAACACATAAAGTGGATCCTTTTTTAACTCGTTTTCCTCAACTCATCATCTTTTCTGTGCTTTTGTCACATAAATTTGTGACATAAATTTGTCATTTTTTTTTTACTACTTCCGAATTTTCAATTACTTCCAATTTTTATCAGCATATGTACTACCAATGACAATAGAATAGTTCAAGATCAAATTCTTCCTCTTGTTAACTCTCCTTCCCAGCCCCCAGCCCAGCACAGAATATTTTTCATATATCGTCCGCTGGCTGTGATAAGAGACCCCTCAAGGTTGAAAGCCGTGAGCATAAATAGGAGGAGTTTCAAAAAGCATGACTAGACGTCTTTTGCTGCAAGATTTAACCGAAGTATTAAACTGGTAAAGAACCAAAAATTGAGTACAGCAAAAAGTACAAAACATACAATATTTCGCAAGACTTGATTCTATGTACCACTGCAAGCACAGTGTAAGCTAGGTTCGGATCTCAGACGAGACAAAATTTGTCTTAGAGAAAACTAAAGACTTTTTTGTCTAAAAGAAAACTAAAGTCAAAAATAATAAATGTAATTTTTTACTCGTTTTTAAAATGAACTAAAAAGTAAAAAAAAGAAAATCTTGAAAATCTATGAATATAAGTGAGAACAGGGGATATATATATATATATATATATTATTCAAGTTCAGCACTGGACCACGCTAGTCTGACTAGTTCAGTAGTTCATTTGAAACAAACACATTCAACTGATTTTTACAGCCTTACCTTACCTGATACAGAATAGATAAGCTTTCAAATGGGCATAAATTCATTTATTTATAGACAGTGAAAAAAAAGGTACAAAAGTACAGATATTTCGGTCACATATCCGGCGACCTTCTTCAGTAGAAACACTAAAATTATAAAATTGAAACAAGCATATGTATACACAACAAAATAAATAGTTTTTCGGGTCATTCACAAAATAATGAACTTTCGGATTATTCACTAGATTATTTTCAGAGGGAGAGTTCACTGACAAAGTTCATTCAAAGTCTTGATGTAAATTTTATCCTTTAATGTTGCCCAAATGTAAAACAAATTTCCAATGAAGGTGGCAAAGCCTTCCGTGTATTCAAATTGCAAACCAAATGTTGAGTTTATAGCTGATAACGGGGTTGGTCTCATTTCCCCATATGTACGATGTATTTTCGACGTAACAGCTTTCATTAGATGTTGTTTTCTTAGACCACACTGCCTTTCTATGACGAACAAATAAGCTTTCAAATATGGACTTTTGTACCTTTTTTCACTGTCTAAATAAATGGATTTATCCCCATTTGAAAGCTTATTTGTTCGTCATAGAAAGGCAGTATTTTTCTGAGAAAGCAACATCTATGAAAGGTGTTACGTCGAAAATGACATAGAATGTGAATAATATTTATGATCCTATACTTTTTTTTATATATAAAAGTATAATATTTCTTATAGGTTAAAGAATTAATCTTAATAGGTTCAAGAATTTCTTAATGAATAGGGATGGCTGAGGGGGGGGGCTGTATTCTGTCTTGTGTAAGGATTGATTTGCGGTTCCTATGACGTTTATTTCTTATTTATTTATATGATTGCATTATTTTTATTATTATTTTTTTTTTCCATTATATATGTGAGTAAGTTTTTTTCAATATATATATGAGTGAGTAAAATAGTGAGTCCTGCCACAAACAAATCTGTATAGATTTTCACGTGATAGGTCTGTTTGATATGTTTTTTTTTGTGAATATTGATATTTAATAAAAATGAATTTTCTCTCTCTCTCTCTCTCAAAAAAAAAAAAATAAATAAAATGCACTTGGGTAAAATAAAGCATATACGGAAGTTTGCCTTTCTTATGGAGCAAAGAACAGGAACAACATAAAGGAGCCAAGATGAAAAAATCTGCTCCATTTTTTCCTCATTTTACAGGGAGGGAGATAAAAAATTCTGTCTTGTGTAAGGATTGATTTGCGATTCCCATGAGGTTTATTTCTTATTTATTTATATGATTGCATTATTATTATTATTTTTTTCATTATATATGTGAGTAAGTTTTTTTTCAATATACATATGAGAGTAAAATAGTGAGTCCTGGCACAAACAAATCTGTATAGATTTTCACGTGGCATGTCTGTTTGATATTTTTTTTTTTTGTGAATATTGATATTTAATAAAAATGAATTTTCTCTCTCTCTCTAAAAAAAAATAAAATAAAATGCACTTGGGTAAATTAAAGTACATACGGAAGTTCGTCTTTTTTATGGAGCAAAGAACAGAAACAATATAAAGGAGCCAAGATGAAAAAACCTGCTCCCTTTTTTGCTCATTTTACGGAGAGGGAGATAAAAAATTCTGTCTTGTGTAAGGATTGATTTGCGATTCCCATGAGGTTTATTTCTTATTTATTTATATGATTGCATTATTATTATTATTTTTTTTTTCTATTATATATGTGAGTAAGTTTTTTCAATATATATGAGTGAGTAAAATAGTGAGTCCTGCCACAAACAAATCTGTATAGATTTTTACGTGGTAGGTCTGTTTGATATGTTTTTTTTTGTGAATATTGATATTTAATAAAAATGAATTTTCTCTCTCTCTCTCTCAAAAAAATAAAAATAAAATGCACTTGGGTAAAATAAAGCATATACGGAAGTTTGCCTTTCTTATGGAGCAAAGAACAGGAACAACATAAAGGAGCCAAGATGAAAGTATCTGCTCCATTTTTTCCTCATTTTACAGGGAGGGAGATAAAAAATTCTGTCTTGTGTAAGGATTGATTTGCGGTTCCCATGAGGTTTATTTCTTATTTATTTATATGATTGCATTATTATTATTATTATTTTTTTTTTCCATTATATATGTGAGTAAGTTTTTTTCAATATATATATATGAGTGAGTAAAATAGTGAGTCCTGCCACAAACAAATCTGTATAGATTTTCACGTGGTAGGTCTGTTTGATATGTTTTTTTTTGTGAATATTGATATTTAATAAAAATGAATTTTCTCTCTCTCTAAAAAAAAAATAAAAATAAAATGCACTTGGGTAAAATAAAGCATATACGGAAGTTTGCCTTTCTTATGGAGCAAAGAACAGGAACAACATAAAGGAGCCAAGATGAAAAAATCTGCTCCATTTTTTCCTCATTTTACAGGGAGGGAGATGAAAAATTCTGTCTTGTGTAAGGATTGATTTGCGGTTCCCATGAGGTTTATTTCTTATTTATTTATATGATTGCATTATTATTATAATTTTTTTTCCATTATATATGTGAGTAAGTTTTTTTCAATATATATATGAGTGAGTAAAATAGTGAGTCCTGCCACAAACAAATCTGTATAGATTTTCACGTGATAGGTCTGTTTGATATGTTTTTTTTTGTGAATATTGATATTTAATAAAAATGAATTTTCTCTCTCTCTCTCTCTCAAAAAAAAAATAAAGCATATACGGAAGTTTGCCTTTCTTATGGAGCAAAGAACAGGAACAACATAAAGGAGCCAAGACGAAAAAATCTGCTCCATTTTTTCCTCATTTTACAGGGAGGGAGATAAAAATTCTGTCTTGTGTAAGGATTGATTTGCGGTTCCCATGAGGTTTATTTCTTATTTATTTATATGATTGCATTATTATTATTATTATTTTTTTTCCATTATATATGTGAGTAAGTTTTTTTCAATATATATATGAGTGAGTAAAATAGTGAATCCTGCCACAAACAAATCTGTATAGATTTTCACGTGGTAGGTCTGTTTGATATGTTTTTTTTTTGTGAATATTGATATTTAATAAAAATGAATTTTCTCTCTCTCTCTAAAAAAAAATAAAAATAAAATGCACTTGGGTAAAATAAAGCATATACGGAAGTTTGCCTTTTTTATGGAGCAAAGAACAGGAACAACATAAAGGAGCCAAGATGAAAGTACCTGCTCCCTTTTTTGCTCATTTTACGGAGAGGGAGATAAAAAATAGGAAATCAGCAGGGATAGAAATAGGTATCATATTTCTGTTCTGTTCTTTTTTTTTCTTCTTTTTTTTTTTTTTTTTTTTTTTTTTTTTTTTTTTTTTTTTTTTTACAGAAACATGGGCAGTCACACAGAAACAGTGGTGATGGTTATTTCAGATCTGATACCGGTCATTCAAATTTGATATTTCTCATTAATATATATATATATATATATATATATATATATATATATATATATATATATATATATATATATATATGGTACTAGTGCATTAGATGGGCCTTTACAATGAAACCAGTCACGAAAAATCCATTCCAGAAGGGTTCATTCAAGAGACCGCTATAGAGCAATGCAATGCATAGCGTGGTTTTCATTGCGTTTGATATTTAAACTGTTGTTTTTTGGGGTTTTGAGGGGGGGGGGAAGGTACCTAGGTTAGGTTACGTATTTAACATATGCTATGCTTTACACCTCCCCCCCTAATGTGCAAATATATAGCCCAAATTTGTTTCTAAACTATTATATATTCTTCCTTTTTTATTTTATTTCATTAGCATTAACCATAGTTGACTTTTTAGAAAGGCCCATATAATGCACCAGTACCAAAACAGTAAATATTTTCCTCGTTAATTCTTTTTTTAATCGTTAATGAAGGCTTTTTGCAGCTTCAAGTTTATCTTTATTATAAAAGAAAGCAATTTCACAAAAAATTATTTTGAAGTACCCTTCGGAAAAACAGTCAGAACCAGGAAAGTAATCTAACCGAGCAAACAAATAAATCTTTATGGGACAAGAACTAAAACAAGAAAATGGAATAGCAGTTCTAAACTAGATCAACAGGGAGGATAATAAACAAATTACGATCAAAGTCACTGGAGATGGTTTTGTTTCCCTCGGGTTTTGTTTCCATCTAGCAAATGGACGAACAGACTCCTCCTCTTTTAAACTTTCCGTGGTTGTCAACAGATAAAGAGCAATCTTAACATATTAGCTAATAAAAACAACTTCACATTTAAAACTAGAATAAACATATAGAAAGTGCAAAACCCAAAACACAATTTTTTTTTAAATATAGAGAAACGGTTATGATATTTAGAATAAGACAACGGAAAAGAAAAATCTTTTTTCACTAATAATAATGAAAGTCTGGATATTTCAGCTTCATATCTGGAAGCCTTTATCAACGAAAAAAAAACTAAATTAAATTAAACAAAAAATATAAAGAAAAGAAAAAAAAGGAAAAAAACTGACATAATAATAATGTACAAAGAGGAAAATTTTCATATTGGACAACATTAAGATGTAAGTTTTTGATCCTTCGTGTTTTTTTTTCTTTATATTCTGTCTAATTTAGTTTAGTTTGTTTTATTATCTTATTTTTTCCCATTGGTAAAGGTTTCCGGACACGAAGCTTAAATATTCGAACTTTAATTATTACTAGTGAAGAAAATGTTGTCCTTTTCTTTTTCTACACTGTCTTATTTGAAATATTATACCCAATTTTCAACAGTTTTCCTTTCATTATTAATATAGAAATTATTTAGATTCCCTCTTCACTCCCCTCAGCTTTCACTTTCTTCAAATATTTTCTTAGGAAATCCTCCTAGCCAATTCAAAGACATTCTGCTTTTCACTTTCCCAGCTGATTACCTAAAAGGATAATTTTTAGCAGACCATTGTCATTTTTCCATAAAACGTGAACCAGCACTTCTAAGTTTTCTTTCATCACAACCTAATACAGTGGGATGGGACTAGATGGTTGAACAGTTTATTGTTTTATGTTCAATGAGCACTTCAAATGAGAACTTGAAATTATCCTTAGGCAATTTCTTTGGGAAAGCATGGTAGTTCGTTTCCCAACCTGGGGATCCCATAAACAGGGGGTCATAGCCAGATGAAAGGAATTAAAGGTTTAAAGGAATTAAAGGAAGAAACACCCTGGGCCTTGGCTATTCTACTTTTTGCATCTTCACTGCATTCACTTTCCTTATGAAGAGACGACTATTTATATAAGTAAAGCTATCCTTTCGGTCAATGTTCTCTTTACCTAACATCACCTCTTAAGCTTCATTTATTCATAGTTCACGAGATTTATTCTTTTCAATATTAATTTTCCAACCTATTCTCTTGCACTCGGCTATCAATCCGTTAACCCTTCATATCTCTGGCAACTCAAGTTACTTAACATCACAGTTATACATTCCTAATTTAAACGACTTGGTCTTAACATTAATTTTCCAAGCCATTCTTGCACCCTCAACTCCCTAAATATCAAAAACATCCATTATTTTGCTGCCACTTTTATCAATGGCCCTGAATACCAACGATGAGTGCAGGCCCCAAGGGTGGGCCAGGACAATATTTTGGTATGTCATCGACAGAACGTGCATCCATCCATGAGAGCGCTAATCGTTTGTTTTTTTTTGAATTTTCAACATTTTATTTCTTTCTTTTTTCCGTGACTTTTTAATTTTCTTTTTAACTAGCGCAATCATTTTATCTGACATAACGTTAAAGGATAAAACATTCTCAAAGCTTTTTCATTTGCTGGATCAAATATTTGTTCATAATCTATAACAAACAGCACCAAATCGGTCTGATGACTCAGGCAAAATCTCAATTACTAATCTAAGCAAAAATTCGGTTATTCTGTTATTCAATTCGGCTATTCTCTGAAAAACTGAGTACTTCACTTAGTACAGGAAGTATCGTTACACCAAGTAATTTGCACGGTGCAATGGAACGCAGTGTCTGTATTCTATTGAAGTTTTCCCTTGTGTTCTATTTTTTCTTGGGGGTGGGGTGAGACACGAAGCCATTTTTTATTATCGTTTCTCTTTTTTTATTTCTTTATTTATTTTGTCCTTTAGGTTTTACCGTGAGCCCCTGTTTCTTCAAAGTCCGTGTTTTCGTTTAGTACAGTCTAGCAACTTTTATTGAATTGACGATATTTGTCACATAACAAGAAGCGCAACCTTTACATGTTCGAAAAAAAGATTTGCAGCTGTAAAACATTAATAAAACGTTGAATCTTTTACATCAAAGAATTGGTGAACTGAATTGGCAATTAAGAGGGTTGATTTGAAGCTAAAGACTTGAATCTAAGAATTAGACCATTGTAATGGCAAAAGAAACCTGGAGAAATCTGGGGAAGGTAAGCAGGAAGGGTGTGGGAAAGCAAAGGATGGCTGGCTCCCAGCCCTACATTGCACTTCCTGGCTAAAGGGCCACGAAACGCAGATCAGCACCGCCTATTTGGACCTTGAGGGTCTAGTGCCATCATACTTACTTACTACTTACTTAATGGCAAAAGAAGTCTCAAGATGAAGAGTAAATACCCAGAAAGGATCTCCTTCTGCGCAGGGAGTTAAGATTTCTCAAGCTAGTGTTTGTTTTCGCTAAGTTCATTTACTCATGTCGGCCTACTATTACACCAACAACTAACAACTCACTGTGGCACCAATCCGCCTGAGGCCAACACAGCTACGCACGCTCACTTCCATCCCAATCTATTCAAAGCCTTATTCTTTACAGCCTTCCAAGAAATTCTAACTTCCCCTAAATTCTTTCTTACGACTCCTCCCCCCCCCCCATTCGGAGACGACCTACTTTTCATATGGCCCTAGATAGCTGGCCAAAAAGAACGATCTTTGGCAATATGCCACCTTCATCTGCAGAACGTGTCCTAACCATCTTAACCTTTCTCTCATTATAGCCCTAGAAAGTAGGATACGACCACATTTTTTCTACAACTTATGATTAGAAATACGGTCAGTCAGGTGGGTACCCAAAGAATCCGTAAAAAATTAATCCACTAGATTTCACTAGAATCCACTAGATACATATTTCATAAAATGCTAATTAATTTTACAACTAAGATTGCCCGTCTTATACATCATAGAATACTAAAGATCCCGATTTCGTATCCAACTATTTTTAAAGGTTTCCTTTCAAAACATTATCCCGAAATCTATACACGGCATAGATACATAGTAAAGATTTAACTTTACGACAGTTCCTCTTTCAGTAATATCTGAATAATACTACATCATTGTCTTTACTCATAACATCAACAAAAGCATTCATATATACCCTAATGTTCTCTATCAATCCAGCCAGAACTCAATTTACAATAGTATATCAATAAGATTAACCAAATAGCCGTCTTACTATTTGCAAAAATGCCACCCCTCCCCTACCCATACATTTTTACAAACATTTTTTTTTTATCTTCATTAAAGACAGAAAAATTAAAATCCCTAATCCCCCATCCAATATTTTAGCGAATTGAGAACGGTAGTCACCTGAATTCGGCATTCAAAATGTCAATACGGGGAGTGTCACAACGTTCACGAAGTTCCAAAGAAAACAGAACTTTTGAAATATAGGATTTTAAGACAGACGAATCAACTAAACATAATCAAAAACTGGATATCCCAAGGAATTCCATTGTTGTCATAGGCATAAATATCGGCTTAAATTATTAGCTTTTAATTTTCTTTCGTATTAGTTTATTCCACTGCCTTGAATACCTTATACCAAAAATACTGTTACACTTTTTATGTTATGGAAAGACAGCGCAGTTTTCTCTGATGTCTAGGATGCTCGATTCCAATACTCAAACCAAGGCATAAAAAATAATCCTATTGTACCAGCGAATTGATGATCCGTTTGGCAATGAAAGGCCCGGGGTTCGGTTCCAGCTGCAGCAAAGTAGGGCATGAGGCTTGCTACCTTTCCCTGTAAAAAAAAACAGCAACTGAAACATCGATTCGACGCCCTAAACACCATCAATGGCTCTGGACGATCTTTCACCTTTTCATCGTACATCGATATTGGTTCCAATATTACAGGCTACTAAAATAAACCAATCAAAATATTCCTGTTAACTCACCGAGAATGGAGACCTTAGAGAGAAATTCCTCATACATTTTCCTTTTCCTGATTGTGGATCCCATCAATATTCTTCTATAGGAATCCCTGTCTAATCCCCAGAGTTTTGTCGCTGTCCTGGCTTTAACAGTTGCAGCTCTGGGAGTTCCATAAATCAAAGCCAATTCGCCGAAGGAGCCAAATTCTCCGATAGTTGTTACCAATTGCTCATTGACAAATACCTTTAAAAGAAAAAATTGTGAGATATTTCCTTGTAAAAATGAGCCTGAGTTGGAAAATTGCCAACGATCTACAGAATAATCGAATAAAGTTCAAGGAATGCAAGGATTTTAGTTTATTTATTTGGCATTACAAACAGCGTAAAGCACAGTGCACGTCGCTCAACAAACAACGTAAATTGGCTTAGACAGATCACTAAAAAGCAACCACAACCACGAGACACACCATGATATTACAATGATGCATAGAATGCAACACAACAGTCTAATCAATTAACAAGGAAAAAACAATAAGGAGAGAAAAAAAAGAAGAAAAACCCATGACAAAGTTAGAGCGCTATGCAAAGAATGAACGGACTTAAGCAAAATAACGCATTGCGAATTGAGCACTTGAATATTTAACGATCAGGTGATTCAAATATAACTATAGGAAAAAGCTGTTCCTCTCATCATTCTAATCAATTAACAAGGGAAAAAGACCAATAAGACGAAAAAAAAGCAAAGAAAAATCCAGGACAACGTAAGAGCCCTATGGCAAAGAATGAACAAACTTCAGCAAAATGAAGCATTGCAAATTGAGCACTTAAATATTTAACGATCAGGTGATTCAAATATAACTATAGAAAAAAGCTGTTCCTCTGTTCAGTCTAATCAATTAACAAGGGAAAAAGACCAATAAGACGAAAAAAAAGAAAAGAAAAATCCATGAAAACGTAAGAGCCCTATGGCAAAGCATGAACAAAATTTAGCAAAATGACCCATTGTGAATAGAGCGCTTGACTATTTAACGATCATGTGATTCAAATATTACCATAAAAGGCTGTTCCTTTGCTCAGTCTAATTAATTAACAAGGAAAAAAGACCAATAAGATGAAAAAAAAAGAAAAGAAAAATACATGGCGACGTAAGAGCCCTATGGCAAAGAATGGACAAACTTTAGCAAAATGACGCATTGCGAATTGAGCGCTTGAATATTTAACGATTAGGAGATTCAAATATCAAACAGTTCGTGGTAATGAACTGTAAGTAAGGAGCGACCCGGCTCAATATAAAACCAAAACTCTAAAAAAACAGAATTTTGGTACCAGCAGATATATCAAAAGAATCAGATTTTTATGCTGACTTTAAATATATAAGTTTAATCAAGTTTAGTCAAAAGTCTTGAGCCTGAAAAATTTGCGTTATTGTCGAAAAAACGGGGAAACACCCCCTAAAAGTGATAGAATCTTCAAACCATCAATGAAAATCAAACCATCATATTCATTGCATTAGAAAACCCTACTGTAGAGGTTTTAAGCTCCTATCTACAAAAATGTGGAATTTTGTATTTTTTGCGTGTTTAGTTTTTTTTTTTACACAGGGGTGATCGTATGGATCCAGTGGTCCTAGAACATAGCGAGAGGGCTCATTCAAAAGGAAATCAAAAGTTCTAGTGCCCTTTTTAAGTGAACAAAAATATTGGAGGGCAATTAGCCCCCCTCCTATCCTCATTTTTTCCCCAAAGTTGTCCTATCAAAATTTTGAGATAGTCATTTTTTTCAGCATAGACGAAAATCCAATAAATATATTTCTGAGAATGACTTAGTCTCCCACAGTTCCTGAGGAAAGGGCTGCAAGTTATGAACTTAACCCATTGTTTACATATAGTATTGGCTATCGGAAAGTATACAGACGTTTTCGGGAGGGATTTTTTTCTGGTGTGGGGGGGGGAGGGTGGGAGGATCTTTCCATGGAGAATGTTTTCATGGGGAAAGACATTTCTATGAGGGGGGGGGGGGCAGATTTTCCAACATTATTTAAAAAAGATCAAAAACTAAATAATAAAAGTTTTTTCAACTGAAAGTAAGGAGCAACATTAAAACTTAGAACGAACAGAAATTATCACGTATATGAGGGAGTTCTTCACCTAGTCAAGACCTCGCTCTTTATGCTAAAGTTTTTTTTTAGTACTTTCAAAAAAAACTATCTTTTGTAATTAAACGGCCTTTGTGATTCAGAAGTCATTCTTAAAGAATTGGAACAAAATTCGAACTTTAGCGTAAAGAGCGAGGTATTGACTAGGGGGAGAACCTTCTCATATTCGTAATAATGTCTGTTAACGAAAAATAAAACGAAAAAAAGAAAAAAAAAATCCATGACAACGTAAAAGCCCTAAGGCAAATAATGAACGAACTTAAGCAAAAGGACGCATTGCGAATTCCGATCTTGAATATTTAACGATTATGTGATTCAAATACTACTATAAAAAAAAACGACTGTTCTTCTGTTTAGCCTAATCAATTAATAAGGAAAAAACACCAATAAGGAGAAAAAAAGAAAAGAAAAATCCATGACAACGTAAGAACCCTATGGCAAAGAATGGACAAACCTTACCAAAACGACGCATTGCGAATTGAGATCTTGAATATTTAACGATTATGAGATTCAAATACTACTATAAAAAAAGGCTGTTCCTCTGTTCCGTCTAATCAATTAATAAGGAAAAAATACCAATAAGACGAAAAAAAAGAAAAGAAACATCCATGACAACGTAAGAGCCCTATGGCAAAGAATGGACAAACCTTACCAAAACGACGCATTGCGAATTGAGATCTTGAATATTTAACGATTATGATATTCAAATACTACTATAAAAAAAGGCTGTTCCTCTGTTCAGTCTAATCAATTAATAAGGAAAAAAGACCAATAAGACGAAAAAAAAAGAAAAGAAAAATCCATGACAACGTAAGAGCAATATGGCAAAGAATGGACAAACCTTACCAAAACGACGCATTGCGAATTGAGATCTTGAATATTTAACGATTATGAGATTCAAATACTACTATAAAAAAAGGCTGTTCCTCTGTTCAGTCTAATCAATTAATAAAGAAAAAAGACCAATAACACGAAAAAAAAGAAAAGAAACATCCATGACAACGTAAGAGCCCTATGGCAAAGAATTGACAAACCTTACCAAAACGACTCATTGCGAATTGAGATATTGAATATTTAACTATTTTGAGATTCAAATACTACTATCAAAAAAGTCTGTTCCTCTGTTCAGTATAATCAATTAATAAAGAAAAAACACCAATAAGACAAAAAAAAGAAAAGAAACATCCATGACAACGTAAGAGCCCTATGGCAAAGAATGGACAAACCTTACCAAAACGACGCATTGCGAATTGAGATCTTGAATATTTAACGATTATGAGATTCAAATACTACTATAAAAAAAGACTGTTCCTCTGTTCAGTCTAATCAATTAATAAAGAAAAAAGACCAATAAGACAAAAAAAAGAAAAGAAACAGCCATGACAACGTAAGAGCCCTATGGCAAAGAATGGAAAAACCTTACCAAAACGACACATTTCCAATTGAGATCTTGAATACGGAACGATTATGAGATTCAAATACTACTAAAAAAAAAGGCTGTTCCTCTGTTCACTCTAATCAATTATTAATAAAAAAAGACCAATAAGACGAAAAAAAAAGAAAAGAAAAATCCATGACAACGTAAGACCCCTATGGCAAAGAATGGACAAACCTTAACAAAACGACGCATTGCGAATTGATATCTTGAATATGTATCGATTATTAGATTATAATACTACTATAAAAAAAGTCTGTTCCTCTGTTCAGTCTATTCAATTAATAGTTAAAAAAGAACAATAAGACGAAAAAAAAGAAAAGAAACATCCATGACAACGTAAGAACCCTATGGCAAAGAATGGACAAACCTTACAAAAACGACACATTGCTAATTAATATCTTGAAAATTTATCGATTATGAGATTACAATACTACTAAAAAAAAAGGCTGTTCCTCTGTTCAGTCTAATCAATTAATAAGGAAAAAAGACCAATAAGACTAAAAAAAGAAAAGAAACATCCATGACAACGTAAGAGCCCTATGGCAAAGAATGGACAAACCTTACCAAAACGACGCATTGCGAATTGAGATCTTGAATATTTAACGATTATGAGATTCAAATACTACTATAAAAAAAGGCTGGTCCTCTGTTCAGTCTAATCAATTAATAAAGAAAAAAGACCAATAAGACAAAAAAAGAAAAGAAACATCCATGACAACGTAAGAGCCCTATGGCAAAGAATGGACAAACCTTACCAAAACGACGCATTGCGAATTGAGATCTTGAATATTTAACGATTATGAGATTCAAATACTACTATAAAAAAAGGCTGTTCCTCTGTTCAGTCTAATCAATTAATAAGGAAAAAACACCAATAAGACGAAAAAAAAGAAAAGAAAAATCCATGACAACGTAAGAGCCCTATGGCAAAGAAGGGACAAACCTTACCAAAACGACGCATTGCCAATTGAGATCTTGAATATTTAACGATTATGAGATTCAAATACTACTATAAAAAAAGGCTGTTCCTCTGTTCACTCTAATCAATTAATAAGGAAAAAATAAAAATAATACAAAAAAAAAGACAAGAAAAATCCATGACCACGTTAGATCCCTATGGCAAAGAAGGGACAAACCTTACCAACACGACACATTGCGAATTGATACCTTGAATACTGAAAGATAATGAGATTCAATTACTACTATATAAAAAAAGGCTGTTCCTCTGTTCAGTCTAATCAATTAATAGGGAAAAAAGACCAATAAGACGAAAAAAAAAGAAAAGAAAAATCCATGACAACGTAAGAGCCCTATGGCAAAGAATGGACAATCCTTACCAAAACGACGCATTGCGAATTGAGATCTAGAATATTGAACGATTATGAGATTCAAATACTACTATTAAAATAGGCTGTTCTTCTGTTCAGTATAATAAATTAATAAGTAAAAAAGACCAATAAGACGAAAAAAAAGAAAAGAAAAATCCATGACAACGTAAGAGCCCTATGGCAAAGAATAGACAAACCTTACCAAAACGACGCATTGCGAATTGAGATCTAGAATATTGAACGATTATGAGATTCAAATACTACTATAAAAAAAAGGCTGTTCCTCTGTTCAGTCTAATCAATTAATAGGGAAAAAAGACCAATAAGACGAAAAAAAAGAAAAGAAAAATCCATGACAACGTAAGAGCCCTATGGCAAAGAATGGACAAAACTTACCAAAACGACGAATTGCGAATTGAGATATTGAATATGTAACTATTATGATATTCCAATAATACTATAAAAAAAAAGGCTGTTCCTCTGTTCACTATAATCAATTAATAGTGAAAAAAGACCAACAAGACGAAAAAAAAAGAGAAGAAACAAAAATGAAGAAGTAAGAGCCATACTGCAAATAAGGGAAAATCCTTACAAAAAAGACACATTGCGAATTGAGATCTTGAATATTTAACGATTATGAGATTCAAATACTACTATAAAAAAAGGCTGTTCCTCTGTTCATTATAATCAATTAATAAGTAAAAAATACCAATAAGACGAAAAAAAATAAAAGAAAAATCCATGACAACGTAAGAGCCCTATGGCAAAGAATGGACAAACCTTACCAAAACGACGCATTGCGAATTGAGATCTTGAATACTGAACGATTATGAGATTCAAATACTACTATAAAAAAAGGCTGTTCCTCTGTTCAGTCTAATCAATTAATAAGGAAAAAAGACCAATAAGACGAAAAAAAGAAAAGAAAAATCCATGACAACGTAAGAGCCCTATGGCAAATAATGGACAAACCTTACCAAAACGACGCATTGCGAATTGAGATCTTGAATATTGAACGATTATGAGATTCAAATACTACTATAAAAAAAGGCTGTTCCTCTGTTCAGTCTAATCAATTAATAAGGAAAAAAGACCAATAAGACGAAAAAAAAAGAAAAGAAAAATCCATGACAACGTAAGAGCCCTACGGCAAAGAATGGACAATCCTTACCAAAGCGACGCATTGCGAATTGGTATCTTGAATACGGAACGATTATGATATTTAAATACTACTATAAAAAAAGGCTGTTCCTCTGTTCAGGATAATCAATTAATAAGGAAAAAAGACCAATAAGACGAAAAAAAAAGAAAAGAAAAATCCATGACAACGTAAGAGCTCTATGGCAAAGAATGGACAAACCTTACCAAAACGACACATTGCGAATTGAGATCTTGAATATTTAACGATTATGATATTCAAATACTACTATAAAAAAAGGCTGTTCCTCTGTTCAGTCTAATCAATTAATAAGGAAAAAAGACCAATAAGACGAAAAAAATAGAAAAGAAAAATCCATGACAACGTAAGAGCCCTATGGAAAAGAATGGACAAACCTTACCAAAACGACACATTGCGAATTGAGATCTTGAATATTTAACGATTATGAGATTCAAATACTACTATAAAAGAAGGCTGTTCCTCTGTTCAGTCTAATCAATTAATAAGAAAAAAGACCAATAATACGAAAAAAAAGAAAAGAAAAATCCATGACAACGTAAAAGCCCTATGGCAAAGAATGGACAAACCTTACCAAAGCGACGCATTGCGAATTGAGAACTTGAATATTTAACAATTATGAGATTCAAATACTACAGTAAAAAAAGGCTGTTCCTCTGTTCAGGCTAATCAATTAATAAGGAAAAAAGACCAATAAGACGAAAAAAAGAAAAGAAAAATCCATGACAACGTAAGAGCCCTATGGCAAAGAATGGACAAACCTTACCAAAACGACGCATTGCGAATTGAGACCTTGAATATTGAACGATTATGAGATTCAAATACTACTATAAAAAAAGGCTGTTCCTCTGTTCAGTCTAATCAATTAATAAGGAAAAAAGACCAACAAGACAAAAAAAAAAAGAAAAGAAAAATCCATGACAACGTAAGAGCCCTATGGCAAAGAATGGACAAACCTTACCAAAACGACGCATTGCGAATTGAGATCTTGAATATTGAACGATTATGAGATTCAAATACTACTATAAAAAAAGGCTGTTCCTCTTTTCACTCTAATCAATTAATAAGGAAAAAAGACCAATAAGACAAAAAAAAAGAAAAGAAAAATCCATGACAACGTAAGAGCCCTATGGCAAAGAATGGACAAACCTTACCAAAACGACGCATTGCGAATTGAGATCTTGAATACTTAACGATTATGAGATTCAAATACTACTCTAAAAAAAGGCTGTTCCTCTGTTCAGTCTAATCAATTAATATGGAAAAAAGACAAAAAACACCAAAAAAAAGAAAAGAAAAATCCATGACAACGTAAGAGCCCTATGGCAAAGAATATACAAACCTTACCAAAACGACGCATTGCGAATTTAGATCTTTAATATTGAACGATTATGAGATTCAAATAATACTATAAAAAAAAAGGCTGTTCCTCTGTTCAGTCTAATCAATTAATAAGGAAAAAAGACCAATAAGACGAAAAAAAAGAAAAGAAAAATCCATGACGACGTAAGAGCCCTATGGCAAAGAATGGACAAACCTTACCAAAACGACGCATTGCCAATTGAGATCTTGAATATTGAACGATTATGAGATTCAAATACTACTATAAAAAAAAAGGCTGTTCATCTGTTCAGTCTAATCAATTAATAAGGAAAAAAGAACAATAAGACGAAAAAAAAGAAAAGAAAAATCCATGACGACGTAAGAGCCCTATGGCAAAGAATGGACAATCCTTACCAAAACGACGCATTGCGAATTGAGATCTTGAATATTTAACGATTATGAGATTCAAATACTACTATAAAAAAAGGCTGTTCCTCTGTTCAGTCTAATCAATTAATAAGGAAAAAAGACCAATAAGACGAAAAAAAAGAGAAGAAAAATCCATGACAACGTAAGAGCCCTATGGCAAAGAATGGACAATCCTTACCAAAACGACGCATTGCGAATTGAGATCTTGAATATTGAACGATTATGAGATTCAAATACTACTATTAAAATAGGCTGTTCCTCTGTTCAGTATAATCAATTAATAAGGAAAAAATACCAATAAGACGAAAAAAAAAGAAAAGAAAAATCCTTGACGCCGTAAGAGCCCTATGGCAAAGAATGGACAAACCTTACCAAAACGACGCATTGCGAATTGAGATCTAGAATACTTAACGATTATGAGATTCAAATACTACTATGAAAATAGGCTGTTCCTCAGTAGAACCCTATCAGGAGGTCCTGACCCTCACCCCTGCTGCCATCTACAATTTAGTTTAATGCTGACGGGACATAATTTATTCAAGGATTATCGATCGAGTCTAATGTGGGTGTGTCAAGGTCAATCGATCTGTTGTTGTTTGGTCACGTGCGAATGACATGAGGGATGATTTACATAATCGATGGGGGAATTATTGATTCACGAGCGTGGGGAACTATGAAACAATATGGTCATAGAGTCCCTAGGGAGAAAGATTACATAATCACTCAATGACCTCTTTTTCTAAGGTCGATTTATTTGATGTTTCTATGTGTAATAACTCGGGGACGAAGGTTGCACATGCGCATTGAATTCTAACGGGAACAATGTTATTGATCTAGGACTCGAGGGGGACGTGAATTTCCAAGAACTTGATTGCATAATCAATCGGGAATTTTATTGATTCGATAACGGGAAACAGTTAGATCACGTGTTTCCTTCTCAGCCAATCAGCGAGTCGGTTACATACTACATCTCAGCCAAACAGCGAGTTGGGTAAAAATTATCCGCGGATGGGAATATAAGGAAGGGCTTTTTTATATAGTTTTTTTATTATGTGAATAGAATTAAAAGGAGTGAGAAGAAGAAGAACAGTTTTACTTTATTCATTTGGATATATATTTGTGCGTGTTGACGATGGCGATGAGTGGAATGTTTGCCCTATTAGAAGTTGATAGTGGGGCTGATGATAATATTACAAGAGCACCTAACATTGCGGTGGAAATAACGAGAGGATCACGGCTTTGTCTGGAATGGGACGAAGTATATGCAAGATATGTGATATCCTTGAGCAAATTTAAAATGGAAGATCAACTATGTTTCGCTGCAAAAGTTGATATAGCGCATGTGAATAGACTTCAATGTGCTTTAAGTGCATTAGTGAAACATATTGAAGACAATAAACAGTATCGTTAATTGTACATGCTCTGTATTATTGATGTTGTTGTTATAATTATTCAATAAAATTGTTTCGAAATCGAAAATGTTCCCTTTCTTTTCTGGTAAGGGATAACGAATCAGGGTCAGTCTAGAGTCAGCAGTTGGAGTGAAAGGATTGAAAAATGAATAAATTTGAGAAAGAGAGAATTAGATCAAATCTAGTGTTTATGGAAAAAAATTTTATTTTTGTTTATTATTTTCCATAGTTCTATCTTAAAAACCTGTTATTCTATTGTCAGGGGAAAATTGACCATTTAATGATGAGTGATTCCCCCCCCCCAGGGGACGCGGGTAGTTAACGGTTTAATGATGTTTAAAATGCTTATACTCAATTTAGGTAGAGCGTTTTTTGAAAAAGGCAGAATAATATTGTGGATATAATTTTGAAAACATTGACAATGGATTCAATGTAGATGGGCTCCCCCATCATTCGAAAGAGGTAACGTCACAGAGCTACTACTCTCTCCCCCATTTCCATCTCGTTGAATTTATCGAACGAAGAGGATCAGTTTCGTTTTAGCTGTGAGTGAGTTGACATCGGAAACCGAAAAATGTTCTATATATGTCCATTTTGCATGTACACTCTTGGCAGTTGTAATCAATGTGAGAATTGTACAATTATTGATGACTATAGTGAAAACTGTAAATTATGTAATCATTGTAAATTACATAGAGGCTATGCAGTACAAATTAAAGGATGTAATTCATGTCTTGAGGAGGTGTGTGACTCTCATCCTAGAGGGCACCTGTGCTCCAATTGTCACTATGATAAATGTGATCAGTGGGAGAATACTTACCCCGCTATGATTGGAAAGAATCCCAAACGTGATTTCAGTTTATTTCTACGAGATTAGTATCGTCGCGGATTTAAATTATTCTGGGAAGAGGAATCTGGTCTACGATTCAACTGTTGGGGTAACAAGACAATCTGGTTTCTACGTCATCGCTGTGACGACACCACCTGCTATGACTATAAACCAAGTGATTTTTATTTGACTGTGACGGAATATGACTCGCCACTTGAAAACACTGTTTGAGATATTGCCTCAAATAGACAGATTGAAACTCTTGAATTTCATAATATGAATGTAAATAGTATCATTGACTATACAAAGAGTTATGACAGGAATGAAGTTACATTGCACTTTAGAAAATAAGACACTTACTTCTAATTCAATCAATATCAATATACAGCGAATACAAATGAGTTATCGAAAGTTGTGGTTCGCGATACATGTCAATAAATCTCTGATGTAGCACTCTAAAAGATAAGAGTGAAAGATATTGCTGTATATATACATTTTATTAATAAACAAATTCACAAACATTTTTTAAACACTTTACTCTTAGGGCATTGAAATCAATACTATATAGGTCTGAGAGGATATTTTCCACTAGAAAGTCATTCAGACGGGGATTGTCAACATAAATGTGGAGAAACTGCTTGTAAGTATAGCCACGACATCGGAATACAAAATATAGTAGTGCATGGAAGCCACAGCTTTTATTCGTTAGATCCTGCACCCTCTTTCGATTTTGAATAATAGTTTTCCCACTGCTGTCAATATAGTTGCTGATGTGGGGTGTGTAGAATGTATAGGGTAGACCAAGAGGATCAAAAAATTCAATCGTCTTCATTGTTTGATAGATGCACAGCCAATGACCCGTCAGCACAGTCGAGAGACTGCTATTAACAAAAAACAAGGTATTGTTAACACGTTTAATTTTTCCAAGAAAGTCCGATGGCAGACAATAGGATTTGTACTGTGACATGTAGGGGTCAATATTAAATACATTGATTATTTGACTGGTGTTCTAGGCGCCAAATCTGGTACAACAATACCTTCGGGAGTGATTTCCCAATAGGTTTCATATCGATTTAGTGAGATTAGGGCAATACTCTCAGCCAATGGGTCGGCAAATGTACACTCTAAACGCACACTCCCCGTACGTACTATACTCATATCCTGTGTACCCGACAAATCCAGTACAATGATACCATGTGTTTTAGCAAACATATCTTCGGTTATACCGTTTTCAAATAGTTGAGAGTCATGATCTAGGGTTTGCATGGTCAACTCGTACAATGTTCTATAGGATCTATCAAATGATAGATTGTAGAGTGGGATACCGTTTACTTTGCACACAAGAGATGAAAGTCCAAACATCTCGAATTTATGTGGACCTTCTGTCCAGGATCCTATTGCACTGCTACTCCTTACAAAGGCCAAAGCAAGGTTTGAAGGAATTTCACCACTGATAAAGGATGAGTCGGTGAAGGTGTGTTACCCTAGGTCAATATGACGTTGAGTGGTGAGTGTCTGAGGAACAATTAGTTTAATGTTATTTCTATTTACTCTCAGTTTTTCCACAGCCAAATCAACAGAATTCAGGAAATGTTGTGTCCGTATATGAAGTATAACCGATGTGAGGGAGAAACTCACATCAGGATTGCCAGCAAGTTTTTTTCTCAAAATGAAATTGGAGGGTGCAAGCGTTAGTTTTATATCCACTTTAACATTGGGCGGCAGCCATTGGGGTAAATTAAATATTTCATGATATATTTTTCCAACTAGATGTAATTCACTAGTTGTAGCATTTTTAAGTGCATCTGTACTATCAGTATTAGTAATATATTCATATCCATTGGAGGTGCCTCTCAAGTCCTTGTATGACTTGGGTGTCATCAGCATGAATTGCATATAGCTTGTATAATTTGAGAGATTGTTGCTTGTGCTCACCAGCGTGCCATTGATGTAGATACTAATTTGACGAAATAAATTATTTAATATACAATTTTCATAGGATATTCAATCGCCCCGAATCGTCATTGAATTATTGGATTTCAGGACTTTCATTTGCAAATCTATAAATGTTGAAGACATGTCCATAAAGTAGTCTTCATTGGAATAAATTTGAAAGTGTATATTATCGGAGAGGGGTTGTTGGGGATAAAATTGTTCATAGTATCCATGCTTGACACTCACGTCGAAATTTTCAGCATTGAATAGATTCAATGAGGTGGTTGAGAATCCTTATTGAAGATTGAAGGCTGATAATCCTTATGTGGTAGGTAGGACATATTAGGAGAAGAAATTAAGTTTCGATCTAACATTTTTCTTCCTGGGGCTTTTGGTTACACTACGTGTCGGCTTTTTCCTTCTTTTCTTTGACAAAGGGGATATCTTACGTTTCCGACCTGAGTAGAGACTGATGAGGGATGCGTTGTTTCTTGTCCTTTTTAAACCTTTACCATTCTGTTTCAGTTTCTCGCCAAGGGTTCGCGCACTGGACCGAAGATTTTCCGAAACACTTTTTTTAAAATCCTTGCCAGAGCCCCAATCTTATAGTGTAGAGGATGCAAAATCTGTCGCAGCCGGTACAAGATATTTTCGAGCCAGTGGTAGTGAAGAGCGAAACAGCTTAGCAAACCAACTGCCAATACCATAGCCAGACATTGACGAGCGACCTTTATAATAGTCCATTCCATTGCCCTGTTGTCTTGGGCCAAGAGTATTAACATAGCAGTCAATATCAGGACAAGTGAATACCACTTTTTTATTAGACATCTTGCTGTTGAATGATGGGTCGAAAATGGCATGTAATCACAGCCAAACCCTTTGAAATTGCTATGGAATCACCCAATTCGGTTCTTAGTGTTAACTTAAAGAGTTCCAAATAGGAAGTGTTTACGGGGATATACTGAAGATGCTTTATATTGTAGTGATGAATATGTTCTTGATCGGTTTTTCGTTCAAGAACTCGTAGGAGGGGAACATTTGAATTACCAACCCGAGATGTTTCCACAAATGAAGCATAGAGAAATATACAAGTGTCTGTGGATAAGGCGGGCGGGTAGTCAGCGAAAATGAAATTAGTGTTTCCCGCACTTTTACCATTGATTATATTGAGCTTAAAGCCAAGAAAATACTTTATGCTATCATTGAGAATAATCGTTTCACTGGAAATAAGTGAACTTATATAAATCGTGCCCTCCCCCATCTAATAGTTGAAATGAAATGCTCCCTTTTTATATCCGGACAGTCTTTCATTAATGGTACGAGATAAATCGGACATTCACGTGGTTTCCTGATCTGGGCGTTCAATTGATTGATAATTCATACAATAGATTTTTTTAATTTGTTCTTGATCACCTGGTGGCGGTGGCCAATCATATGGTCTAATTTTTATTTCATATTTACGACCCTTTCTCAGGATGTCATAGGTATTTTTGAGAATATAGTCGACAAGAGCCACTTCATACTTTCCATCGAAATTGATGGTGGGTGCGAGGTTCGACCAAAAATCACTTGTTCTAGAATTATAATCTTAGAGATTATCAGAAACATTTGACATAAAAGTCACGGATAAATCATTGGGAATTATCAATGTCTTCAGCAAGGATCTAAGAATCAAAATACTTGTAGTATCCAATAAAGCGACCAAGCACCTGTTTCTGGCCATGGCGCGTACGACTCTTTAATATCTTTTCAGTTTGATAAATTTCACTAGTGTTTCTAACTCTTGGCGGTTCATATTCATAGAAACTGCCGAGAATCTCATCATCTTTGGTGTCTCGTAGTCGATAGGTCGTGGGTGTAGTGTCCAGAATTTTGTACACATTAAAAAGTTCAGTGCTCCATAAATAAGTCCCTTTTTCAAAAATATTGGTGGTTCTATTAATTCGAACAGTATCACCAACATTGAATTTCTTCTTCTTTTTCTCTTTTTCACCCTTGGAGTATTGCTTTAGAAAAGCATCAAATGTATTTTCACTATAATGAACATCCGTTGGTGTAGAGTTGGACAGAGATCGATGGGGTCGTTGATTATAAATCAACATTATTTTATTTAAATCATGAATAAAAGCCGGTGTATTTTTAAATGTGCAATATCTTGAAATTAATAGACGAATCGTTCTTATTAATCGTTAAGCCTATGCAGCCTTTATCGCACTGTGACTATGATAAAGTATTGTATTATATTTCAAAAGAACCTTTTGCACATGGGGATTAACAAATTCACTGCCACGATCCAATTGAATTTTTCTATATGAATCCTGTTCAAGAATACTTTCAATGGCCCTAGCAACTTCAATACCTCTCTTTGATTGCAGTGGAATGGCGTATGCATAGCGACTAAAAACACTGATTGCCACTAGAATATATTTGTAGGGGACATTGTGACGTCGTTGTAGTGTATCTAAAGTTAAAAGATCCGTTTGCATTATATGCAGAGGGAAAAAGGCTTTAGTTTGTCGATATTGTTTACTGCGAAGTCTATGATTTCGATGCAGTGTGTAACTCGGTTCATTTTCTAGATACTCTTTTGCATTTTTCAATGTGGTGGTGGTGCCTGGGACAGCTTTGGAAAGCGTTTTGGGAGAACTTAAACTCCCCGCTTCGCCAATATTTTCATAGACACCTTTCAAAACTTCATCCATTTTGAGCGTAAACATGTAGTGTAATGTCCACTCCCCTTTTGCACACTGGCGAGCGAATCAATTCGTCTTCGCTTTTGACTCGCAACCACAGGTGATGCAAAATCAGTGCTGTTGCTGCTAGTATCTTCAAATATTGAATCTTCTTCTTTTTTAAATGGTGTTGTTGTTGGTGGACTATATTCTCTTAGTTTCTTTAGAATTTGCTTATTGCCAATAAGACTTTTGGGAAAGTTTATTGCACACAGACAGGTGTATAGTTTATTATCAATTGGTAAGAGTCCTTTGCGATTCGCCAACGTATCACAAATTAAATCAACTAGATTATAACTTTTCCCCTGTATTATAATTTGTTACCCTCTGCAGTCGACTTCAAACTGATGCTGATCGGGAGTTTCCAACGTGAGATAAGATAATACTCTTTTACTCTGTTCACAATAGGTCAGTGGCAATACGTTTCCAATTTTCATTACGTTCGAATTCAAGTCCTTCTCCTTTGGTGCTGCTGCGGAATCTTGAGGAGATGTTTGCTGTGTAGGGGGATCAGTGACGACGGTGGCAGGTCTCTCACGAGAAGGTTTATGTTTGTCCACACGTTGCAATGCATCTTGAAGTAAAAGCAGTTTTTTGTCATCGGCAATATTCTCATCGTTAATGAATTTGCTTAGATTGTCTTCAAAATGTTCGATGGGCGAGAGGACAAGTTCAAATGGTGTCAATTTATAGGGTTTTGCCATTCCCTCTCTAGAGAAAACTGTTTACAAGTCCTGCAATTATCGATAGTAAAAGTGTGAAAAAGCTACAGCCCGCCTGAAGGAGCCGTGTTCTTTTAATTTTTTTTCCCATGTTTTTTAAAGCCAATGCGCGTACAGTGGAAAGATGTTTCGTTGTCTTTTTTATAAAAACAAATGTCAGTTGAAAATTGCCCTCACTTAAATTTAAACAAAGTTCAGATATTAGATTAATTATATCATTGTCAAACCCAAGTTTGAGTATATCATTCCTAATCAACCGTTTTGAAGTGCTTAAAACGGAAAACAGATGCCGTTGTTCATGTAGTTTCTTCAGTGTCATAATGGCGACTAATAGTCTTTTCTACTGTTCACCGGAAGATATACTGTAATTTCATTGTTGAAAATGTCTGTGACTACACGTGTATCCTCGGGTGTGCTCTGATTAAGATCAAGCAAAATGTAACGGTTGGGTTTGCTTGTCGCGTGTGTGTACGCTGACAACATAATTTTTGGGGGGCGGGGTTATTTCTGTTTTTTGAGCTTTCTGCGCGCGATATAAACACGAACGACTCGATAGATAATATAGACGGTGCAAGTCAAAGCAAAGGTTCGCACACATTTGCTCTGATGAAACAGATTGTGTAGAACTATGGTAACGGAACAGTGTTCATGGTGGGAGCGAACAGTTAACAGTTGTAGTATTTAATGTGAGAACTGTTCAATGGATTCAGCCAAATCATCAATAATCAACAAGAGTTCGATTCAATACTATTGAAAACATCAAGTCCTCGTATGAATTGTATTGGTATGGATGTGTCAATAGCTTTTATTTTATCATAGGACTCCTGCCAAATACTATAGCAATAGTAGATTTTTTTCTGTTTTTCCAAAAACATTTTATCGCAATTTTGAATTATTCTAGTTAAAAGCGTTGTTTTCCCCGACATTGAGGGACCACACAGAAACGATCTGAAGGGTGTTTTAAATTGATACATGCTGCTGACAACAGTCGGACTACAACTAACTGTAAATCGTATGTGCTCAATGAATAAGTAGCAATAATTTTCCCCATGGATCTATCTATTCAAGAACAACAAAAAACAATATTTCATGGCAGCATTTATTTCGACACTGCATGAAAACAAATATTTGCAGTCAACATGAACAACGATAAAAATAATAACACTTGTTCAATTGACAAAATTTCTCCGATGGTCAACATGAAAACTAGATTTGTTCAGCATGAACACGGGGAAACGATAAAAATTTATAAATAAGAAATTTTTGTCTTTTAAAAACACTTTTCTGTACAACACTTTATTTACAATAAAAAAAAAACACTTTTTGTATATCATCAACAAAACTTTTCTGAAAATCACTTTTTTTTGTCAACTTAAGCACTTTTCTATATAACAACACTTTTTGTACAACAGGAAATAAAGACACTCAGGGAACAATAGCACAGTTGAACATGATGAATTTAAAGGTGTGTGGGTCCCCCCTCCCCCCGGACCGCGGGGGCGGGACCCCCCCCCCTGGGCGGCCGCGGGAAGGGACCCCCCCCCTCCCCCCCGGGAGCGGCGGTGGAAAAAAAAATAGTTGTCATCACTGCTACTGCTACAGGTTAGTTGTGGTTGGGTTAGTGCTTGGGTTAGATGAGGTTGAGTTAAGGTAGTGAAAGGTTGGTTAGTGGTTAGATTCAGATTAGGTTAATTTATCCAGACCAAGTTGATTGCGATAGTCAATGCATTCAACTCGATCTGAAATACGGTAGTGGCCGTGGGGTAGAACACTCACACCATTCTCGAGCACATAGACCTTGTCGGATATACACGACATTACATTCTTTTCCACTCTCACAGTATAATTTCTATACTGTAGAGAGCGAATTGCAAGCACTTGTGCTCTCGGCACTAGGCTACTTTCTATACAGTCTCTGTACACACTCATGTTAAAATTGCTCTTTACAAAATGTGTAGGCACCCCTTTACACGCCTTCTTTTCTTCCCCACTATGAGTTTCCACGCAATACACTTTGGGGCCCGGGAACACCCCCCTGGATATAAAATCACTCCCCGTCTCTGATTTTAATTTTAATAGTTGGTTGGGGGCTTGAAGTTTCACCAGCTCGGGGTAGAGGGATGGATTCTAGTTGGTGACATCCATCTGTGAGCTGATATGTTCCCCCATTTGTAAATCACCCAATAAATCCAATTCAGTCCCATTTACCTTTAACAGCAGAGAATCTGTATCACCATAGTAAACTTGAACCTCCCCCTCCCGTGGCCATTGCACCTTGCACACATTGTAAAAGAACGACAACATGAGCTTTTTTGAAATTTCTAGTACTGAACTACCTCCTGCGATATTCTTGTTCAGTACTACATTTCGCTTTCGCCTGTGTAGAAGAACCATGCCGGCCTCTATGCTCGTGAATGATGTAAAATTGGGGTCGGCAATAATTCGTGCACACTCTAGAGGGTCAGTCACGACGTCACAGGGAGATCTGTTCCGTACGCTTTCACACATTTTGCCAAACGCTGAATTTAGAATGAGCTTATACATTTCCTTCTCCACCTTTGAATTTGCCCTAGAGCGTTTATCGAAAAAGGTGTCGATAAACGTTTTCAAGTAGGGTCACTGATTGAACTGTAGGACCCTGTGTATTTTAGTGATCTTGAAACCATTGCTCACCATCCAGTGCAAAAGCACATTATGAACAATAATATTCTGTTGAGGGTCCAAATCAGCAATCAGTTTATTTTTAGCGGGAGTCCAGTGCATACCCATATCCCCAACCAATGAACGATTGTAGGAGCTCAGAGATTTCCTGCTCACTGGTCGAGTGATACAGGGAAAGACAAAATCTTTGACAGAGTCGTGAAGCACCAGCGGAATGTGACCATCAACTTCAAAGAACCATCTTTGTGGCCCATTGTCCTCGACGGTGGTAATGTCGGGGAACTCACAAGGATTCTCAAGCCCTTGATAGTTCCCACACGGCAAAGAGTAGTGTGACATGGCCGAGGTTTCCAACGCGTTCTTGTCCACCACCAATTCCGTTGGCTTGGCATCGGGTCTTGGGCCGCGCGGATAGGTTTTGTAGATACCGGCCCCTTTAAAAACATACCCCCCCCCCCTCAGGGACAGCGCAAACATAAGGTGTTGATCTCTGTCAGTGCTTATGCCTAGGTACTCACTGCTAATTTTTAAAATTGAATACATTACTAAATGGGGTTTAGAAAAATAGTAGCCTATATCTAACCCGAACTCTGAATAGATTTGGTCTATGTTCTTACAGACTATATCCAACAGAGTTAGAACGTCACTGGCCAAGTACAGTCTACACTACTCCCACCCATTTTTACAATCCCCCTTGGACCACACCTTCTTGGCAAACTCATACTCCTCGGCTGTGCATTCACTGTTGGTCAGTTAATTGTAAAAAGCTTCAATTGGAGGTAGTTTCTCCTCACTTAAGCGTGTGCCAGAACAGTAATAATCGTATGCGTATATACCTTTGCAGGTCAACAGGTCATACATTTCACTGTCTGGAAAGTGCTGTTTAAGCAAGGGAAAGCTATCAAAATTGTCGCTTTTTTGCACTTGAATAAATTTACTCAATGCCTTGGGGAAAAAAATAAAGGAATCTAAAAAACTGATTTTATTACAGCACGTACGCCCATTATACACTGCCTGCCATTTAAGCTCGAGAAGCAGCAACTTCTCAGCTGATTTGGGAATTATGTTATAGGTAAATGAACTATTTACCCATGGACAATCTACTCCCCCTCCCTCCCTATGCATACGTGCCAGTGCCGGTAAAATAAATTTCAAATCATAATTGGAATTATGAATAAAAACAGGGATAAAAAACTGCTGACTAACATTTAAATTACACGATCGATGCTCAACTCCTCGAAAATTACTCCCCCCCGACGCGCTGGCCTGCCCTACATGGTCATGGGCGCGTAATGTGTACCGCCCCCCACGGGGCCCGGGAGTCCCCGTATCCACCTCGGCAAACACTACCTTACCCACCCCACCTAGGTTTTGATTTTTAATCGCGAGACGATACTCTGCAGACAACACCATTTGATAATGGGTATTTCTCAAACTAGAAATAGCACCATTAGCCGTGCCAATCAGTTTAGTCAATGCCTTGTCCATGCACTCCCGCTCATCCAATGTTTCTACTATTTCTAACAACCGCATGGTGTTAGAATTGTCTCTTTGCGCGTGGGCGTAGGACACTGCAATAGCCTGATGTTCTTTGACTCGGTTTGGATATTGTGTGTCGTTCACCTCCACCAGCTTAGCTTCACAATCCAAAGATATTTTGTTGCACTGGAGAAGGGTGTTCTGGAAATTTTTGAAGCGTAGAATGGCCCTATCCCCTGAAACCGTTTCCACTGTCTGGTAGCCATATCAGCTACAATGCTTCATATGAGCCCGTAGTTTTATATCACTACGGAATCTAGAGAGGCATGTCGGACAGTAGAAACATTCCCCCCTATGCTTACCCTCCCCCAGAACTCTACTAATGTCAGTGATAGGGTTAAAATGGCCGATTGTGTTCGGTTCACTAGGTGGCGTGTATAACAACCAAACCCAGTGTTTAACCAAATCAACTGACGGACCCCTTACGGGGAAGACCACCCCCTTCTTTTTGAAACGAACCCCATCTTCAAATTCAGTTTCATACTGTACCACAGTAACGCCGATATTTAAGTGTGCATTAGCCCTTTCAAAAATATCAATAGATCGAAGCGTTACTGGGTATTTCCCCTCTAAACAAGAAAAATCTACAACTGGAAAAACGGACCCCTCCTTCCCATGTACAGCCCAGTGATCTAAATTCTACTTGGTAGCGTCATCTGCTAGAGGCTGAAAGGCTGAGATGAGGAAAGCATATCTGAAACACTTTTGACCTGTTTCAAAACAAATCCGCTGGACACCACGACAACCTACTAGATCTGGATTATATTTTAAAACTGTATCCCTTTCATACCCCCCACCTGCCTCCCCTCTTAAAATAAAATCTTTCTTAAATTTACAAATATTAACACTTAAATTTTCAACAAAAAGAACCAAAGACCCACTACTGTTTTCATTAAAGTTCTCGAGATGCGTTATAATTTGATCCACCCAATCCATGAAAACTCCCTCAAAATTTTCTAAATTTGAATAAACCAAACGCATCTCGGAATGTACAAAATGATAGTAAACCTCACTTTTTCCCTCATTTAAATAAAACACCTTTAAAACAATTGAAACCTTAATTGAATCCCTACCTCCCCACAACTGAATTTGATTCTCCAGAAGTGCACGAATTTTATCTACATAGTTGTGTACAATTTCTATAGGGTCATAAACAAAATTACCAGACAAAAGCGAATTAAAAGGATCCCCAAATGGTGCGGTGAAAACAACTATATTATTTAAAATTCTGTTGGACAGCTGAAAGTCTGGGAGAGTTGTTCCCCCCTCCCCCGCGTGGATAGTTCCCCCTCCCCCCAGCGGTTCAACAATATCTGGCGAATGCTCCACTTCAGTTGTTCGAAGTGGAGTCGTTTGGGTATAGGAGGTTGGAGGGTTCCCTGTAAAATAAATTAAAAATTTAAAAGTGTTTGGGCTCAAGTCTACCAGCTCAACTGCGCGATAATCAACATTTAAAAAATCACCTAAAAAGTCATCAATATTATCTGGAATTTGTTATAAATCATCCCATAGTGAATTGTTGGGGGACTCCACGTGTGCCTCCTCTCCTTCTCCAACTGACGAGCAGGGGGGAGATGGCGAGTATGGAACCAGGACAACCTGTAAGTGAAAAATAGCTTATTTTCAAAGTGTTCAAATCATCCCTACTGCTTTTAAAATTTGGATTATTATTGCTTAATAAAATTTGGTTAATTCAACTTAATATAATCTAAGATATTACAAGTAAGGCTACAATTTGGTCGTTTATTTTCAAAGTGTTAAAAAAAATTTTTTTCGGCGCTCCCCCCAGCGCCCCCCCCCCTAACCTTGCCCCACAGTGCTTCCCGGACCCTCCGTGGCGCTTTCCGGAGCCACAACGCATCCCTGTGGCACTTCCCTGACCCGTGGCGCTCCCCCCAACGCTTCCCTGACTCGTGGCGCATCCCTGTGGCTTTTCCCTGACCCGTGGTGCATCCCCCCGGCGCTTCCCGAACCTTACCCCCCCAGCACTCCCCGGACCCACCGACGCATTCCTGACTCCGCGGCTCCCAGTCGTTTACCAAATTCCCCAAAAAAATGGATTGTTTTACGATATAAGTCGTTTAGCCGACTCCCCAAAAATGTTTCCTATTAACCCAAAATAGCCAAGATTATTTTTAATAGCGTGACTTTTCTGTTTCCAAGCGTATTCTCTGGGAAACAATACAATTAAATTCAAGAACCTTTAATTCATATTCAGGAATGTCTCCCCATGCAAAATCATGGCGCTTTTGTCTAGACAATCATTACCCAAATTATACTTAGGCCTATGTGTAAGAGATTGCAATGCTATAATCTCTGTCCAACACAAATTGAGTGGGGGAAAAACATTTTTTAAAATATTTGAAATTTTAATTTTAAAATGTTGAAAAAAAGCGAAAAGCGAAATGATGGAGGAAAGGGATAGAAACGAATCAGCTTTTGAAAAACCGTGGTCTTTAGTTGATAGCCTCCTCATAGAAAATTGTGTTTAAATAAAACGGCAGTTTATAACGCAAAGGCAGTTTTCTATGAGGAAATTATGTCCGGGGTATAGTATCCCTTTTCGGCTTCACTACGAGCCGATTCAGCAGACTGCGGAATGTATGTGATAACAGTGACCTGATTTAAAAGGGGGGGGGGGGGGCCCAGTTACTGGAATATATCTTAAAAAATTTTACTGTTATTAAATAAAAGTTTTACTTCTAGGCCACTTAAAACTATAATATTCTAGCAAAAATAGCATTTTGTGATAAAAAGGTTCTCAAAGAGTAAACTAGAAAATTAGCTAAAAATATTATTATGAGATATCGGCGAAGAGATAGCAAAGATTAGAAAAGAGTGGTTTCCTTGCAAAAAATTATATTTAGATATGTAATAGGGGTTAATATCTCACAGAGATAAGTTTATATTGGGATTGAAAAAGAAAAAAATGAATAAATAGAAAGGTAGGAAAAAATGCATACATTTTTATAACCCGGCTGCACTTGGGTGCCAGATGGCCCGGGTAGTGCGGGTTGGAGAGTGGACGGGGCGGCGTCGCTATGTTCTTGCGCGACTGGGCCGGCTATTTCATGATCTTGCATAGCTTCGGCAGGGTTGCTAGCCGTCCACTCTCTCTTTAACTTAAACCCAGGCTGCATTGGGGCTGGCACTGATGGGGCTGCCTCGTCATCTCTGGCTTTCTTTGGTGGAGGGGGCACGCATTCTTCATAGTTGGCCTTAAAAAGAAGAGAAAAAATTAGTTTCAAAATAATTTTCCCCCTTTTTTTTACAGAATAAAAATTAGTACTCCCCTAACCTAACCTAGCCATAATTTTGTCTAGAAAACATTTGTCTCAAAGAAGCCCCTCCCCCCCCATTTTAAGTAAAGCAAAAGTTAAAATTTACAAGAAATATACTAAACTCAGGAATCAAAGTCAATTCAATTTAAGCATAATAAAGCTATTTATTCTTTTTCTTAAAAATTACGGGCCCTGGTCAGTAAAGCAAAAGTCAACTGTGCGAGGAAGAAGCTATGATGTTCATTATTTGAAAATTATCCTTTTTTCCGTGAGATACTTTGGTTAAGCCGCTAACGTAAGGATTATGGGGCCGGATGTACTTTTAAAGGGGTGACAGTAATTATCACCTGTTTAAATCATAGCGGAAATGTTTAAGTCAAGCTAGCGGCGGCTTAAATAGAAACGGTTTATTAATAGCTAAGGGTTGTCACTATAGATAGAAATAGAGAAAGCAAGAATTATATCGATAAAAAGAGTATTATTTCTATTGCAAGAATTAAAGTCGTAAGGAGTGGAGGGTTTAGATGGTTAAACAGAACATATTTTATAGTCTTCTAACGACTATAAAGATAGCATAGTGGAGTTTGTATTAGAGTGGGAGGCGGGGGGGGGGATTTAGCTGGAAATATAGATGGAAGGATAATTATTTCTTTTTGCGAGACTTTGGGATTGTAAAACAATGGTGGGGTGGGGGGTTAGGTTTCGAGGGTAAAAGAATATATTTTATGTTTTCCATTGATTATAATGATGTTTGTATGGTTTGGGGGGGGGCTATTTGGGGTAAAGGAATATATTTACTTTTTAGCTGAATATACTGGAGGATGTCCAAGGAAAATTCGTTTGAAAATAAAAAATGTACTTACATGGTAAATTGAAGTTGCCAAGGCTTCAAGTTCATCAAATTTATCCATTGTTGTTTACACAGCGTCAAAATACTTTCTGATAATTGAATCACATTGCATGCCCGTTATATACGAAATCTCAAGGGTGAATTGTTATGTAACGGGGAAATCATATGTAACCAGCCCTCTGATTGGCTGAGAAGGAGGATGTATCCGACTCTCTGATTGGCTGAGAAGGAAACATGTGATCTAACTGTTTCCTATTCCAGGACACCTTGACATTCACCCCTAGCATGCACTTGTCCAAAAACAACAATAATAAATAAATCCCTCAGACCTAAGATTAAAGAAGCCTTAATGTTTCCTAATTCTCCCCTTCGTGAATCAATAATTCCCCCTAGCGATTATGTAAATCAATTTCTCAGGTTAAGCTAACCAAACAATAATGAAGCTATGTTTGTTTCTTAATTACCCCCTTCGTGAATCAATAATTTCCCCTAGCGATTATGTAAATCCACTGAAATTCACTTCCCCCTCGAATCCTAGATCAATAACATTGTTCCCGTTAGAATTCAATGCGCATGTACAACCTTCGTCCCCGAGTTATTACACATAGAAACAACAAATAAATCGACCTTGGAAAAAGAGGTCATTGAGCGATTACGTAATCTTTCTCCCTATGGACTCTATGACCATATTGTTTCATAATTCCCCACGCTCGTGAATCAATAATTTCCCCTTCGATTACGCAATCAAGTTCTCGGAAATCCACTTCCCCTTCGATTACGCAATCAAGTTCTCGGAAATTCACTTCCCCTTCGATTACGCAATCAATAGCATTGTTCCCGTTAGAATTCAATGCGCATGTGCAACCTTCGTCCCGGAGCTATTACACATAGAAACATCAAATAAATCGATCTTGGAAAAAGAGGTCATTGACCCCATTACGTAATCTTTCTCCCTAGGGAGGCTATGCCCTTATTTGGGGTGCGAAAAAGTTGTAGGTGGCAGCAGGGGTGAGGGGTGGGGCTCAATAATGCATCTCTACTTTCCTCTGTTCAGTCTAATCAATTAATAAGGAAAAAAGACCAATAAGACGAAAAAAAAGAAAAGAAAAATCCATGACAACGTAAGAGCCCTATGGCAAAGAATAGACAAACCTTACCAAAACGACGCATTGCGAATTGAGATCTAGAATATTGAACGATTATGAGATTCAAATACTACTATAAAAAAAAGGCTGTTCCTCTGTTCAGTCTAATCAATTAATAGGGAAAAAAGACCAATAAGACGAAAAAAAAGAAAAGAAAAATCCATGACAACGTAAGAGCCCTATGGCAAAGAATGAACAAACCTTACCAAAACGACGCATTGCGAATTAAGATCTTGAATATTTAACGATTATGAGATTCAAATACTACTATAAAAAAAGGCTGTTCCTCTGTTCAGTCTAATCAATTAATAAGGAAAAAAGACCAATAAGACGAAAAAAAAGAAAAGAAAAATCCATGACAACGTAAGAACCCTATGGCAAAGAATGGACAAACCTTACCAAAACGACGCATTGCGAATTTAGATATTGAATAATTAACGATTATGAGATTCAAATACTACTATAAAAAAAGGCTGTTCCTCTGTTCAGTATAATCAATTAATAAGGAAAAAAGACCAATAAGACGAAAAAAAAGAAAAGAAAAATCCATGACAACGTAAGAGCCCTATGGCAAAGAATGGACAAACCTTACCAAAACGACGCATTGCGAATTGAGATCTTGAATACTGAACGATTATGAGATTCAAATACTACTATAAAAAAAGGCTGTTCCTCTGTTCAGTCTAATAAATTAATAAGTAAAAAACACCAATAAGACGAAAAAAAGAAAAGAAAAATCCATGACAACGTAAGAGCCCTATGGCAAAGAATGGACAAACCTTACCAAAACGACACATTGCGAATTGAGACCTTGAATATTTAACGATTATGAGATTCAAATACTACTATAAAAAAAGGCTGTTCCTCTGTTCAGTCTAATCAATTAATAAGGAAAAAAGACCAATAAGACGAAAAAAAAAGAAAAGAAAAATCCATGACAACGTAAGAGCCCTACGGCAAAGAATGGACAAACCTTACCAAAACGACGCATTGCGAATTGAGATCTTGAATATTTAACGATTATGAGATTCAAATACTACTATAAAAAAAGGCTGTTCCTATGTTCAGTCTAATCAATTAATAAGGAAAAAAGACCAATAAGACGAAAAAAAAGAAAAGAAAAATCCATGACAACGTAAGAGCCCTATGGCAAAGAATGGACAAACCTTACCAAAACGACGCATTGCGAATTGAGATCTTGAATATTTAACGATTATGAGATTCCAATACTACTATAAAAAAAGGCTGTTCCTCTGTTCAGTCTAATAAATTAAAAAGGAAAAAAGACCAAAAACACAAAAAAAAAAAGAAAATAAAAATCCATGACAACGTAAGAGCCCTATGGCAAAGAATGGACAAACCTTACCAAAACGACGCATTGCGAATTGAGATCTTGAATATTTAACGATTATGAGATTCAAATACTACTATAAAAGAAGGCTGTTCCTCTGTTCAGTCTAATCAATTAATAAGAAAAAAGACCAATAAGACGAAAAAAAAGAAAAGAAAAATCCATGACAACGTAAAAGCCCTATGGCAAAGAATGGACAAACCTTACCAAAGCGACGCATTGCGAATTGAGATCTTGAATATTTAACAATTATGAGATTCAAATACTACTATAAAAAAAGGCTGTTCCTCTGTTCAGGCTAATCAATTAATAAGGAAAAAAGACCAATAAGACGAAAAAAAGAAAAGAAAAATCCATGACAACGTAAGAGCCCTATGGCAAAGAATGGACAAACCTTACCAAAACGACGCATTGCGAATTGAGACCTTGAATATTGAACGATTATGAGATTCAAATAATACTATAAAAAAAGGCTTTTCCTCTGTTCATTCTAATCAATTAATAAGTAAAAAAGACCAATAAGACAAAAAAAAAGAAAAGAAAAATCCATGACAACGTAAGAGCCCTATGGCAAAGAATGGACAAACCTTACCAAAACGACGCATTGCGAATTGAGATCTTGAATATTGAACGATTATGAGATTCAAATACTACTATAAAAAAAGGCTGTTCCACTGTTCAGTCTAATCAATTAATAAGGAAAAAAGACCAATAAGACTAAAAAAAAGAAAAGAAAAATCCATGACAACGTAAGAGCCCTATGGCAAAGAATTGACAAACCTTACCAAAACGACGCATTGCGAATTGAGATCTTGAAAATTTAACGATTATGAGATTCAAATACTACTATAAAAAAAGGCTGTTCCTCTGTTCAGTCTAATCAATTATTAAGGAAAAAAGACCAATAAGACGAAAAAAAAAAACAAGAAAAATCCATGACAACGTAAGAGCCCTATGGCAAAGAAGGGACAAACCTTACCAAAACGACGCATTGCCAATTGAGATCTTAAATATTTAACGATTATGAGATTCAAATACTACTATAAAAAAAGGCTGTTCCTCTGTTCACTCTAATCAATTAATAAGGAAAAAAGACCAATAAGACGAAAAAAAACAAAAGAAAAATCCATGACAACTTAAGAGCCCTATGGCAAAGAATGGACAAACCTTACCAAAACGACGCATTGCGAATTGAGATCTTGAATATTGAACGATTATGAGATTCAAATACTACTATATAAAAAAAGGCTGTTCCTCTGTTCAGTCTAATCAAATAATAAGGAAAAAAGACCAATAAGACGAAAAAAAAGAAAAGAAAAATCCATGACGTCGTAAGAGCCATATGGCAAAGAATGGACAATCCTTACCAAAACGACGCATTGCGAATTGAGATCTTGAATATTTAACGATTATGAGATTCAAATACTACTATAAAAAAAGGCTGTTCCTCTGTTCAGTCTAATCAATTAATAAGGAAAAAAGACCAATAAGACGAAAAAAAAGAGAAGAAAAATCCATGACAACGTAAGAGCCCTATGGCAAAGAATGGACAAACCTTACCAAAACGATGCATTGCGAATTGGGATCTTGAATATTTAACGATTATGAGATTTAAATACTACTATAAAAAAAGGCTGTTCCTCTGTTCAGTCTAATCAATTAATAAGGAAAAAAGACCAATAACACGAAAAAAAAGAGAAGAAAAATCCATGACAACGTAAGAGCCCTATGGCAAAGAATGGACAAACCTTACCAAACCGACGCATTGCGAATTGATATCTTGAATATTTAACGATTATGAGATTCAAATGCTACAATAAAAAAGGCTGTTCCTCTGTTCAGTCTAATCAATTAATAGGGAAAAAAGACCAATAAGACGAAAAAAAAAGAAAAGAAAAAACCATGACAACGAAAGAGCCCTATGGCAAAGAATGGACAAACCTTACCAAAACGACGCATTGCGAATTGAGATCTTGAATATTTAACGATTATTAGATTCAAATACTACTAAAAAAAAAGGCTGTTCCTCTGTTCAGTCTAATCAATTAATAAGGAAAAAAGACCAATAAGACGAAAAAAAGAGAAAAGAAACATCCATGACAACGTAAGAGCTCTATGGCAAAGAATGGACAAACCTTACCAAAAAAACGCATTGCGAGTTTGAGATCTTAAATATTTAACGATTATGTGATTCAAATACCACTATAAAAAAAAGATTGTTCCTCTGTCCATCCTAATCAATTACCAAGGAAAAAACACCAATAAGGATAAAAAAAAAGAAAAAAAAAAGAAAAGTCCATGACAACGCAAGAGCCCTATGGCAAAGAATGGACAAACCTTACCAAAACAACGCATAGCGAGTTTGAAATCCTAAATATTTAACGATTATGTGATTCAAATACTACTATAAATACTACTATAATTAGCCTAATCAATTAAAAAGGAAAAAACACCAATAAGGAGAAAAAAAGAAAAGAAAAGTCCATGACAACGTAAGAGCCCTATGGCAAAGAATGAACAAGCCTTACCAAAACGATGCATTGCGAATTGAGACCTTGAATATTTAACGATTATGTGATTCAAATACTACTATAAAAAAAGGCTGCTCCTCTTTTTAGTCTAATCAATTAACAACAAAAAAACACCAATAAGGAGAAAAAAAGAAAAGAAAAGTCCTTGACAACGTAAGAGCCCTATGGCAAAGAATGGACAAACCTTACCAAAACGACACATTGCGAATTGAGATCTTGAATATTGAACGATTATGAGATTCAAATACTACTACAAAAAAAGGCTGTTCCTCTGTTCAGTCTAATCAATTAATAGGGAAAAAAGACCAATAAGACGAAAAAAAAAGAAAAGAAAAGTCCATGACAACGCAAGAGCCCTATGGCAAAGAATGGACAAACCTTACCAAAACGACACATTGCGAATTGAGATCTTGAATATTTAACGATTATGAGATTCAAATACTACTATAAAAAAAGGCTGTTCCTCTGTTCAGTCTAATAAATTAATAGGGACAAAAGACCAATAAGACGAAAAAAAGAGAAAAGAAAAATCCATGACAACGTAAGAGCCCTATGGCAAAGAATGGACAAACCTTACCAAAAAAACGCATTGCGAGTTTGAGATCTTAAATATTTAACGATTATGTGATTCAAATACCACTATAAAAAAAAGATTGTTCCTCTGTTCATCCTAATCAATTACCAAGGAAAAAAACACCAATAAGAAGAAAAAAAAAAGAAAAAAAAAGAAAAGTCCATGACAACGCAAGAGCCCTATGGCAAAGAATGGACAAACCTTACCAAAACAACGCATTGCGAGTTTGAAATCCTAAATATTTAACGATTATGTGATTCAAATACTACTATAAATACTACTATAATTAGCCTAATCAATTAACAAGGAAAAAAACACCAATAAGGAGAAAAAAAGAAAAGAAAAGTCCATGACAACGTAAGAGCCCTATGGCAAAGAATGAACAAGCCTTACCAAAACGATGCATTGCGAATTGAGACCTTGAATATTTAACGATTATGTGATTCAAATACTACTATAAAAAAAAGGCTGTTCCTCTGTTTAGTCTAATCAATTAACAACGAAAAAACACCAATAAGGAGAAAAAAAGAAAAGAAAAGTCCTTGACAACGAAAGAGCCCTATGGCAAAGAATGGACAAACCTTACCAAAACGACACATTGCGAATTGAGATCTTGAATATTGAACGATTATGAGATTCAAATACTACTATAAAAAAAGGCTGCTCCTCTTTTTAGTCTAATCAATTAATAGGGAAAAAAGACCAATAAGACGAAAAAAAAAAGAAAAGAAAAGTCCATGACAACGCAAGAGCCCTATGGCAAAGAATGGACAAACCTTACCAAAACGACACATTGCGAATTGATATCTTGAATATTGAACGATTATGAGATTCAAATAATACTACAAAAAAAGGCTGTTCCTCTGTTCAGTCTAATCAATTAATAGGGAAAAAAGACCAATAAGACGAAAAAAAAGAGAAAAGAAAATTCCATGACAACGCAAGAGCCCTATGGCAAAGAATGGACAAACCTTGCCAAAACGACACATTGCGAATTGAGATCTTGAATATTTAACGATTATGTGATTCAAATAATCCTATAAAAAGGCTGTTCCTCTGTTAGGCTGTTCCTCTGTTTAGTCTAATCAATTAACAAGGAAAAACACCAATAAGACGAAAAAAAGAAAAGAAAATACATGACAACGTAAGAGCGCCACAGCAAAGAATGAACAGACTATAACAAAATGATGCACTGCAAATGGAGCACTTGAATATTTAACGATTAGGTGATTCAAATAATACTATAAAAAAGGATGTTCCTTCAGCCTAATCAATTAACAAGGAAAAACACCAATAAGGAGAAAAAAAGAAAAGAAAAATTCATGACAACGTAAGACCCCTATGGCAAAGAATGGACAAACCTTACCAAAATGACGCATTGCGAATTGAGATCTTGAATATTTAATGTTTTAAAAAGTAGACAAATGAGTGAAGATTAATCAAAAGTTCGTAGTAGATTAGGAAGGGAATCATAAATTTTGACATATACCATTAAATAGTGAATCTTATCTTATTTAACCTCTTAGTTTCAACAAATAATCTAAAACTTTCCCAGTGGCTCACCACAACCGACCATGATGGTGGCACGCCATTGCCCCGATGCCTTTGAGGGGTTGGGATGCTGGAACATTTTTCAAATCATGCCGCTGGTTTTCCGTGTTGCTTTAGGAACTACAAATTTGTGGATATTTAAAAAAAATCTGTCTCATATTCTATTTGCTACCAAATTAATTAGGTTAGAAATAAGTGATCAGTCCAAATTAGATTCATCTTGGTTTTCCTTTGCAAAAAAATATAGAACATTTTGTAGACACAATTCTCCAGTTTAGCCAAAAATAGCCTTGATTGTTATACTAAAAACAATTTCCAACGGAAGCTTTTCGGAAACTCTTCTTGACTTGTTTGTGATATTGACGAATCCAATTATTTCGTAATTCATAAAAAGATATCATTTGGCCTATACAGAATGACGTTCTGGCGGATTCAATTCACCAAAAATGTTTAGCTCATACATACTAGCAACACAAATAAAGACTAAGTACCACAGGATAAGAGCACATCTGTATTTTTTGTCTAACTTCCACTTAT
Source organism: Artemia sp. Qi Xiang Cuo (assembly GCF_049724085.1). NCBI lineage: Eukaryota > Metazoa > Arthropoda > Branchiopoda > Anostraca > Artemiidae > Artemia > Artemia sp. Qi Xiang Cuo. Next base: position 37,837,952 of record NC_142810.1, on the reverse strand, counting down.
TTAAGTGTGTTGCAACAACTAAAAATATGATCGTTGAGAACAACGAAACCGTTGAATACACCATACCTAAAAAAAGAATTTTAAATGATGCAAGGGTAAATCTGTAGAATATGCAATCATATTGCAGCTGGATATTTTAAAGCTAAACTCTTACAAAATTTTTTTAAAGTCCTTAACTTATTTTTAATTGAACTCGTAAACTTTCATTCTTGAGCATTGAAATTTGACATAATAAATGAAAGTTTTAGCCTTAGGGTAAATAAAAACTGTAATTTCTTTGTTCTGCACTTATTTTATTAACTACATTGAATTTAATCATGATGGGTTGGATAATAGAGTGTATCAGAGAGCCTCAGTATACGCATTGTTGCTAGCTAATTAAAAAGGGCATTAAAGTTCCTAGTTCCTGTTCGAATAAGCCTTTTTCAATTTAATAGGACTGTAGGTTCGATAATAATAACAATAAAAAAATTATCATAAAAAGAAATAATAAGTTAACGAACAAATTGCATATACTTTCACTTTCGAAAAATTCCGGATATTTTAGAAAGGGATTCGAAATCACGGCGTCGATGTTATTTAATAAACTGAGTTTCATGGTATAATTTTCCTCAAGATCACTTGTTCTTTTGGGGGTGTTTCCATTTTTTATTAAAATCAGGCAGATCTGATCTCAGGATAGTAGCTTTTGGCAAGTAACAGCAAAATTAATGAATCTTATCTATTTGGAAAAATTGTAAAAAAACCGATTCTTTTGATTTTTTCTGCTGGCAAAAAACCTAATTCCACATTTTTGCAGATATGAGTTTTAAACAACTACAGTAAGGTTCTCTGATACGCTGAATCTGATGGTATGATTTTCACTAAGACTTTACGACTTCTAATATTTTAAATCAGCATATAAATTCGATTCTGTTGATATATCTATTGGTATCAAAATTCCGTTTCTTAGAATTTTTGTTACTATTGAGCCGGGTCACTCTTACTATACAGTTCCTTACCACAAACTGTTTGATAAAGTATAACCAAAACTTCTATTAATAACTACTTGACTAACATAATTTATGATGAACTATATCGATCCTTTATGTATTGCTTGCTACCGCTGCAACCTAGATGAAATCTCTTCTTTGTTTGATGTGAAATTACAAACAGGAAAAAGCCTATGGCTTTTTCTTAATTGGAATAGTAAGAGACGACCTAGCTACAAACTTTTTTTATGACATCATTGATCAATCTTTAACATGAAATGAGCTTTACTGTAATGGTTTGTTCTTTACTAGGTTTCAGCCATCTCTACGGCCATGATACTGATGGAAATTACATAATATATATTTATGTTTCAGTTAACATGGGCTAGGTCTCGTTCTTTATTGTAAAATTACTCTAACATTCTAAATATTTTTGCAGTTTACAGAGTTTTGCACTTTTTTATCATACCTTTTGCATTGTAATAATAAAAATACTGTGATCTTAACTATAGTGAAATTGCCTATGCAAGTTAGTATAGGGAAGAGTTCGATCTTTATTATATTTTTTAACTTGTGTGTAGCTTGCTTGATTGAAACCATTATGTAACCATTATTTTTTAAGGAGTTCTGGGTTTTCATATTTCTTAACATTGGACGTGATCGTCTCTTACTAGGTTGCTAGCTACCGCTGCAACCCAGATGATTGTAGAATCTGATGAAATCTATGCTGTAAGAGATCATAAAACAGTTAATTATCTTTTTATACATATATCATATGGTCTAGTGGTTTAGGATAGTGGGCTTTTAACCAACTGGCTTGAGTTCGAATCCCGGTGTAGGAATTATTTTTAAAACAAAATCATATCAAATTAATTAGCTAATTCGACAAGACACAGATAATTAAGGGAGAGACTTCGTTCTTTACTATAACAACCGTTTCGTTTTATGCTATATCATTACAAACAGGAAAAAGCCTACGGCTTTTTCTTCTTTGAAATAGTAATAGACGAACCTCAAGCAATCAAGTAGCTAACTAAGTCTAATGTATGCAGTGGTATATCATTCTAATGATCTTCTTTTCATTTAATCTTGATAAGTTGGTTCCTTACTGCAAACAAACAAAAAAGTCAACCCCAGAGTGAACAGACATTACAATGAATAAACAAAGAAAATAACATCCAAATTAAACAGGAAAAAACCATATATGGAGAGAATTTCCCCCTAAATCAGTCACTTTTGGGTTACACAGACCCAGAAGATATTTTCAATTAGTAACATTTTCGTTTTTTTTTCTTCTTTATATGCCGCATTAGACAAGGAACTTTATACAGGGAGAAAGTAAAAATTTTAAAAAATACGACAGTACAGGTGAATTATACAAAATGCAGGATATCCAACCATCCATAATAATAGGCGGTAAGTGAAGAGCTGCCTTTGTTAACAGAGATGATTTGTTAACAGAGATGATTTATGATGATTTCTTAAGGAACATAATTAAAATTTCTTAATGTAATAAAAATAATTTGTTTTAATTACAAAAGATTTTTAACCCCATTAATTTCCATTAAAATGAATCACTGAACAACTCTCTACGATGTTCCAGTGCCAAGCTATCTGTTGAATTACTAACCTATACTATAATTAAGTGGCGTATAAAATTTAGTATAGGCAAGAGGTCGTTCTTTATTATAAAACCTGATTACAAACAGGAAAAAGCCTACGGCTTTTTCTTCTTTGAAATAGTAAGAGACGAACCTCAAACAATAAAGTAGCCAACTAAGTCCGATGTATGCAATGGTTTGTTATTTCAATGATCGTCCTTTAATGTAACAGCAACCCGGATCAATTAACATGGGTTAGAGGTTGTTCTTTACTATAAAATTTTAATGCTATATTATTTTCAAGGATATCAAAAAGAATTTGACATAATTCAATATCCGTCGGATAGAGCTTGCAGATATCAGGGTGACATTGCCAAGTAACCTGCTGCCCAATTTTTGGTTTTGAATGTTTACTCAGATGGTTATAGGTGACTTCAGCCATCATAATTTCCTTGTCAGATCTAGATTCAGAGCATTTTTCAATAGTTGTCTCGTACTTTTCAGGACAGTTTGTTCCACTTCACAGAGAATTTTTTGCCAAATATTCAGTAGAACTAAAAGAACTGTTTAAAACACAGTTAGAAATGCTTTTTTCTTGAGTCGGTGTTCCAGGAATTTGTTCTAAATCATTAGTCTTACAAACACATATACTAATAACCCTAACAGGCTCGTTTTCGCCATAATTGAAAAACATTGCTTTTCCTTCGCTGTTGATAGGTATGCTTGTATATATATTTTTATTGCTGCTACATAAACTGCAATTGCTCCTTCCAAAATTAATATACGAATTTTCAAAGAAGTACACCTCCGTATATTCACTGTGTTGTCGAACATTTTCCATTGCATCTATAAACTCTTCCGCAGTTGCCAATCCATACCTTGGAAGCTTTTCATTAAACTGACAACATTTCTTTTGGATATTACTATGAAGCTTTGCCAAAGAATTTCTAGCCGAGTTTTCAACAGCATCCGCTCTTTCAAAGAGAATTTTAATCTGTAATTTTGAATACTTTTCGTGATCCTGGTAAAACATGCGTAAAATGTTTCTCAATTTACGAAGATCAGCCTGCATTTTTGCCATCTTCTTGTATTTCTGAATGAAATTTTTCCCTTTGTCCTTATGCGTTCTTCGGTACAACCTCGCAGAGAATTAAATTTTTTCATTATAGCTTTTGTCACCCCAGTATCTACCCATTATTCTGGTAGCAACTTTTTTCTTATGTTTGTTTCGGTAATCTTCATCATTATCATACCGTTCCTTGCTCTTTTGTCTAGCCTGCTCAATTGTTGCTTCTCTATAAAGTTTATCATTATGATAACTCTCCTTGATCTTTTGTCTAGCCTGCTCAATTCTTGCTTCTCTGTAATATTCATCATTATCGTACCGTTCCTTGCTCTTTTGTCTAGCCTGCACAATTGTTGCTTCTCTGTAATCTTCATCATTACCATACCGTTCCTTGATCTTTTGTTTGGCTGTCTCAATTTTTGCATGTCGATAATCTTCATCATTGTGATAACACATCTTGCTGTTTTGTTTTGCTCTCTCAATTATTACTTCTCGTTACGCCTGGTCGGTTGAATACCTTTGCTTTTTTCTTTTCAAGTTACTATCTCTGTTGTTTGTGTAGTACTGTTTTTTCAACTTGCGTGCAGCTTGCTTGATTGAAACCATTATGTAATTATGAATGAGAACATTTACAGTTCTGACGCTTCTTATATACTAATTATGACGTCACGGCGTAGATTTTATTTCATGATGACGTCATGGCACAATGATATTATTTCATGACGTCTTCGGAAACCACAACATAATATCGTGTTTTTCTATTCACGTCATAGCTCTAATATAAAGCTATGACGACATTCATGATTTATCTGGTAGGGTTTCAGACAAGGTAATTCTAATGATGTACTTTTGTTTTGATCTGACTCTATTTTTAGGAGTTTTGTTATATTTATTAGCATTGGATTGATCGTCTCTTACTAGGTTGCTAGCTACTGCTACTACCCAGATTCACATATATATTATTTATGAGAGGCAGCCTGGCCGAGTGGTCCAAGGCACTGGTTAGCCACCAGTCTCTTCGGAGGCGTGGGTTCAAATCTTACCGCTGGTATACGATTATGTTTGAAATACTGCAGTGTGAACAGACATCAAAAATGCAGTTTTTGGTGGAAAAATTCATTCACTTTTAGAAATAATTTATTTAAGTTACGAAAGGTTATTAACCCAATCAATTTCCTTTAAAATGAGCCATTGAACAACTCTATACGATGTTCCAGTGCCAAGCTATCTCTGGATACAAAAGAAAAAAAGAAAAAATATCCCGTTTAGGCAGAATGTTGTAGTAGCTGCCACTTTTCTTGATTTTCAAGCCAATATATTTCCCTTGCTGTTCAAGCCAAGGGACAGAAAGTTTCCTATACAGGGGTTTCGGACAAGGCGGTTCTAATGGTGTACTTTTTGTTTTGATCTGACTCCTCTGTTAGGAACTATGGGTTTTTATATTTCTTAACATTGGACGTGATCGTCTCTTACTAGGTTGCTAGCTACCGCTGCAACCCGGATTTTACTGTAATACTGTAATGGTTTGTTCTTTACTAGGTTTCAGCCATCTCTACGGCCATGATACTGATGGAAATTACATAATATATATTTATGTTTCAGTTAACATGGGCTAGGTCTCGTTCTTTATTGTAAAATTACTCTAACATTCTAAATATTTTTGCAGTTTACAGAGTTTTGCGCTTTTTTATCATACCTTTTGCATTGTAATAATATAAATACTCTAATCTTAACTATAGTAAAATTGCCTATGCAAGTTAGTATAGGGAAGAGTTCGATCTTTATTATATCTGTGGAAAAGAAAGAAAAAAAAATATCCCGTTTAGGCAGAATATTGTAGTAGCTGCCGCTTTTCTTGATTTTCTAGCCAATATATTTCCCTTGCTGTTCAAGCCAAGGGACAGAAAGTTTCCTATACAGGGGTTTCGGACAAGGCGGTTCTAATGGTGTACTTTGTTTTGATCTGACTCCTTTGTTAGGAACTATGGGTTTTTATATTTCTTAACATTGGACGTGATCGTCTCTTACTAGGTTGCTAGCTACCGCTGCAACCCGGATGAACAACTATCTACGATGTTCCAGTGCCAAGCTATCTCTGGAAACAAAGAAAATAAAAATAAAAAAAAATATCCCGTTTAGGCAGAATGTTGTAGTAGCTTCTACTTTTCTTGATTTTCAAGCCAATATATTTCCCTTGCTGTTCAAGCCAAGGGACAGAAAGTTTACTATACAGGGGTTTCGGATAAGGCGGTTCTAATGGTGTACTTTTTGTTTTGGTCTGACTCCTTTTTTAGGAGCTATAGGTTTTTATATTTCTTAACATTGGACGTGATCGTCTCTTACTAGGTTGCTAGCTACCGCTGCAACCCGGATTTCAGCTTAAATTCGATGATCGAGCCTTTATGTAATGGTAGCAACTTTTTTCGGTAATCTTCATCATTGTGATAACACTCCTTAATCTTTGTATATCCTGCTAAATTGTTGCTTCTCTATAAAGTTTAGCATTTTGATAACGTTTCTTGATGTTTTGTTTGGCTGTCTCAGTATTCACATGTCTATAATCTTCATCATTGTGATAACGCTCCTTGATGTTTTGTTTGGCTGTCTCAATTTTCGCATGTCTATAATCTTCATCATTGTGATAACGCTCCTTGATGTTTTGTTTGGCTGTCTCAATTTTCGCATGTCTAAAATCTTCATCATTGTGATAACACATCTTGCTGTTTTGTTTGATTACTTATCGATACGCCTGGTCGGTTGAATACCTTTGCTTTTTTCTTTTCGAGATATTATCTCTGTTTTTTTTTTGTAGTACTGTTTTTTTAACTTGCGTGCAGCTTGCTTTGATCTAACCATTATGTATTCATAAATGAGACTATTTAAAGTTTTGACGTTTCTTATATAGTAATTATGACGTCACGGCGAAATGATTTTATTTCATGACGTCATTGCACAATGGTATTATTTCATGACGTCTTCAGAAACAACAATATAATTCGTGTTTTCTATTCACGTCATAGCTCTAATATAAAACTATGATGACATTCATTATTTATCTAGTAGGGTGTTCAGACAAGGTAGTTCTAATGATGTACTTTTGTTTTGATCTGACTCTATTTTTAGGAGTTTTGGGTTTTTATATTTCTTAGCATTGGACTGATCGTCTCTTACTAGGTTGCTAGCTACTGCTGCAACCCAAATTCACATATATATTTATTTATGAGAGGCAGCCTGGCCGAGTGGTCCAAGGCACTGGTGTTAGCCACCACTCTCTTCGGAGGCGTGGGTTCAAATCTTACCGCTGGTATTATGTTTGAAAGACTGCAGTGTGAAAAGACATCAAAAATGAAGTTTTTGGTGGAAAAATTTTTTCTATTTTAGAAATAATTTATGTTAGTTACCATGGATTTGTAACCCAATTAATTTTCTTTAAAATGAGCCATTGAACAGCTATCTACGTTTTTCCAGTGCCAGGCTATCTCTGGAAACAAAGAAAAAAAAATATCCCGTTTAGGCAGAATGTTGTAGTAGCTGCCACTTTTCTTGATTTTCAAGTCTATATATTTCCCTTGCTGTTCAAGCCAAGAGACAGCAAGTTTACTATACAGGAGTTTCGGATAAGGCGGTTCTAATGGTGTACTTTTTGTTTTGATCTGATTCTATTTTTAGGAGCTATGGGTTATTGTATTTCTTAACATTGGACGTGATCGTCTCTTACTAGGTTGCTAGCTACCGCTGCAACCCCCCCCCCCCCCCGAAAAAAAAAAGAAAAGAAAAGAAAAGTCCATGACAACGTAAGAGCCCTATGGAAAAGAATGGACAAACCTTACCAAAACGACGCAATGCGAATTGAGATCTTGAATATTTAATATGTGATTCAAATACTACTATAAAAAAAGGCTGTTCCTCTGTTTAGTCTTATCAATTAACAAGTAAAACACACCAATAAGACGACAAAAAGAAAAGAAAAATACATGACAACGTAAGAGCGCCACAGCAAAGAATGAACAGACTATAACAAAATGATGCATTGCAAATGGAGCACTTGAACATTTAACGATCATGTGATTCAAATACTAATATAAAAAAGGGCTGTTCCTCTGTTCAGCCTAATCAATTAACAAGGAAAAACACCAATAAGGAGAAAAAAAGAAAAGAAATGTCCATGACAACGTAAGAGCCCTAGGGCAAAGAATGGACAAACCTTACCAAAACGACGCATTGCGAATTGAGATCTTGAATATTTAATATGTGATTCAAATACTACTATAAAAAAGGCTGTCCCTCTGTTTAGTCTAATCAATTAACAAGGAAAAACACCAATAAGACGAAAAAAGAAAAGAAAAATACATGACAACGTAAGAGCGCCACAGACAAGAATGAACAGACTATAACAAAATGATGCATTGCAAATGGAGCACTTGAATATTTAACGATTATGTGATTCAAATACTACTATAAAAAAGGCTGTTCCTCTGTTTAGTCTTATCAATTAACAAGGAAAAAACCAATAAGACGAAAAAAAGAAAAGAAAAATACATGACAACGTAAGAGCGCCACAGCAAAGAACGAACAGACTATAACAAAATGATGCATTGCAAATGGAGCACTTGAATATTTAACGATTATGTGATTCAAATACTACTATAAAAAAGGCTCTTCCTCTGTTTAGTTTTATCAATTAACAAGGAAAACACACCAATAAGACGACAAAAAGAAAAGAAAAATACATGACAACGTAAGAGTGCCACAGCAAAGAATGAACAGACTATAACAAAATGATGCATTGCAAATGGAGCACTTGAATATTTAACGATTATGTGATTCAAATACTACTATAAAAAAGGCTGTTCCTCTATTTAGTCTTATCAATTAACAATGAAAACACCAATAAGACGACAAAAAGAAAAGAAAAATACATGACAACGTAAGAGCGCCACAGCAAAGAATGAACAGACTATAACAAAATGATGCATTGCAAATGGATCACTTGAATATTTAACGATCATGTGATTCAAATACTAATATAAAAAAGGGCTGTTCCTCTGTTCAGCCTAATCAATTAACAAGGAAAAACACCAATAAGGAGAAAAAAAGAAAAGAAATGTCCATGACAACGTAAGAGCCCTATGGCAAAGAATGGACAAACCTTACCAAAACGACGCATTGCGAATTGAGATCTTGAATATTTAATATGTGATTCAAATACTACTATAAAAAAGGCTGTCCCTCTGTTTAGTCTAATCAATTAACAAGGAAAAACACCAATAAGACGAAAAAAGAAAAGAAAAATACATGACAACGTAAGAGCGCCACAGACAAGAATGAACAGACTATAAGAAAATGATGCATTGCAAATGGAGCACTTGAATATTTAACGATTATGTGATTCAAATACTACTATAAAAAAGGCTGTTCCTCTATTTAGTCTTATCAATTAACAAGGAAAAAACCAATAAGACGACAAAAAGAAAAGAAAAATACATGACAACGTAAGAGCGCCACAGCAAAGAAAGAACAGACTATAACAAAATGATGCATTGCAAATGGAGCACTTGAATATTTAACTATTATGTGATTCAAATACTACTATAAAAAAGGCTCTTCCTCTTTTTAGTATTATCAATTAACAATGAAAACACACCAATAAGACGACAAAAAGAAAAGAAAAATACATGACAACGTAAGAGTGCCACAGCAAAGAATGAACAGACTATAACAAAATGATGCATTGCAAATGGATCACTTGAACATTTAACGATTATGTGATTCAAATACTACTATAAAAAAGGCTCTTCCTCTATTTAGTCTTATCAATTAACAAGGAAAAAACCAATAAGACGACAAAAAGAAAAGAAAAATACATGACAACGTAAGAGCGCCACAGCAAAGAACGAACAGACTATAAAAAAATGATGCATTGCAAATGGAGCACTTGAATATTTAACGATTATGTGATTCAAATACTACTATAAAAAAGGCTCTTCCTCTGTTTAGTATTATCAATTAACAAGGAAAACACACCAATAAGACGACAAAAAGAAAAGAAAAATACATGACAACGTAAGAGTGCCACAGCAAAGAACGAACAGACTATAAGAAAATGATGCATTGCAAATGGAGCACTTGAATATTTAACGATTATGTGATTCAAATACTACTATAAAAAAGGCTGTTCCTCTGTTTAGTCTTATCAATTAACAAGTAAAAAACCAATAAGACGACAAAAAGAAAAGAAAAATACATGACAACGTAAGAGCGCCACAGCAAAGAACGAACAGACTATAACAAAATGATGCATTGCAAATGGAGCACTTGAATATTTAACGATTATGTGATTCAAATACTACTATAAAAAAGGCTCTTCCTCTGTTTAGTATTATCAATTAACAAGGAAAACACACCAATAAGACGACAAAAAGAAAAGAAAAATACATGACAACGTAAGAGTGCCACAGCAAAGAATGAACAGACTATAACAAAATGATGCATTGCAAATGGAACACTTGAATATTTAACGATTACGTGATTCAAATACTACTATAAAAAAGGCTGTTCCTCTGTTTAGTCTTATCAATTAACAAGGAAAACACACCAATAAGACGACAAAAAGAAAAGAAAAATACATGACAACGTAAGAGCGCCACAGCAAAGAATGAACAGACTATAACAAAATGATGCATTGCAAATGGAGCACTTGAACATTTAACGATTATGTGATTCAAATACTACTATAAAAAAGGCTCTTTCTCTGTTTAGTCTTATCAATTAACAAGGAAAACACACCAATAAGACGACAAAAAGAAAAGAAAAATACATGACAACGTAAGAGCGCCACAGCAAAGAATGAACAGACTATAACAAAATGATGAATTGCAAATGAAGCACTTGAATATTTAACGATTATGTGATTAAAATACTACTATAAAAAAGGCTGTTTCTCTGTTTAGTCTCATCAATTAACAAGTAAAAAACACCAATAAGACTAAAAAAAGAAAAGAGAAATACATGACAACGTAAGAGCGCCACGGCAAAGTATGAACAGACTATAACAAAGTGATGTATTGCAAATGAAGCACTTGAACATTTAACGATTATGTGGTTCAAATACTACTATAAAAAAAGCTCTTCCTCTGTCTAGTCTTATCAATTAACAAGGAAAACACACCAATAAGACGACAAAAAGAAAAGAAAAATATATGACAACGTAAGAGCGCCACAGCAAAGAACGAACAGACTATAAGAAAATGATGCATTGCAAATGGAGCACTTGAATATTTAACGATTATGTTATTCAAATAATACTATAAAAAAGGCTGTTCCTCTGTTTAGTCTTATCAATTAACAATGAAAACACCAATAAGACGACAAAAAGAAAAGAAAAATACATGACAACGTAAGAGCGCCACAGCAAAGAATGAACAGACTATAACAAAATGATGCATTGCAAATGGAGCACTTGAATATTTAACGATTATGTGATTCAAATACTACTATAAAAAAAGCTGTTCCTCTGTATAGTCTTATCAATTAACAAGGAAAACACCAATAAGACGACAAAAAGAAAAGAAAAATACATGACAACGTAAGAGCGCCACAGCAAAGAATGAACAGACTATAAAAAAATGATGCATTGCAAATGGAGCACTTGAATATTTAAAGATTATGTAATTCAAATACTACTATAAAAAAGGCTGTTCCTCTGTTTAGTCTTATCAATTAACAAGGAAAACACACCAAAGAGACGACAAAAAGAAAAGAAAAATACATGACAACGTAAGAGCGCCACAGCAAAGAATGAACAGACTATAACAAAATGATGAATTGTAAATGGAACACTTGAGTATTTAACGATTATGTGATTCAAATACTACTATAAAAAAGGCTGTTCCTCTGTTTAGTCTTATCAATTAACAAGGAAAACACACCAATAAGACGACAAAAAGAAAAGAAAAATACATGACAACGTAAGAGCGCCACAGCAAAGAACGAACAGACTATAACAAAATGATGCATTGCAAATGGAGCACTTGAATATTTAACGATTATGTGATTCAAATACTACTATAAAAAAGGCTGTTCCTCTGTTTAGTCTTATCAATTAACAAGGAAAACAAACCAATAAGACGACAAAAAGAAAAGAAAATACATGACAACGTAAGAGCGCCACAGCAAAGAATGAACAGACTATAACAAAATGATGCATTGCAAATGGAGCACTTCAATATTTACCGATTATGTGATTCAAATACTACTATAAAAAAAGCTGCTCCTCTGTTTAGTCTTATCAATTAACAAGAAAAACACACCAATAAGACGACAAAAAGAAAAGAAAAATACATGACAACGAAAGAGCACCACAGCAAAGAAAGAACAGACTATAACAAAATGATGCATTGCAAATGGAGCACTTGAATATTTAACGATTATGTGATTCAAATACTACTATAAAAAAGGCTGTTCCTCTGTTTAGTCTTATCAATTAACAAGGAAAACACACCAATAATACGACAAAAAGAAAAGAAAAATACATGACAACGTAAGAGCTCCACAGCAAAGAACGAACAGACTATAACAAAATGATGCATTGCAAATGGAGCACTTGAATATTTAACGATTATGTGATTCAAATACTACTATAAAAAAGGGCTGTTCCTCTGTTCAGCCTAATCAATTAACAAGGAAAAACACCAATAAGGAGAAAAAAAGAAAAGAAATGTCCATGACAACGTAAGAGCCCTATGGCAAAGAATGGACAAACCTTACCAAAACGACGCATTGCGAATTGAGATCTTGAATATTTAATATGTGATTCAAATACTACTATAAAAAAAGGCTGTTCCTCTGTTTAGTCTTATCAATTAACAAGGAAAACACACCAATAAGACGACAAAAAGAAAAGAAAAATACATGACAACGTAAGAGCGCCACAGCAAAGAACGAACAGACTATAACAAAATGATGCATTGCAAATGGAGCACTTGAATATTTAACTATTTTGTGATTCAAATACTACTATAAAAAAGGCTGTTCCTCTGTTTAGTCTTATCAATTAACAAGGAAAACACACCAATAAGACGACAAAAAGAAAAGAAAAATACATGACAACGTAAGAGCGCCACAGCAAAGAACGAACAGACTATAACAAAATGATGCATTGCAAATGGAGCACTTGAATATTTAACGATTATGTGATTCAAATACTACTATAAAAAAGGGCTGTTCCTCTGTTCAGCCTAATCAATTAACAAGGAAAAACACCAATAAGGAGAAAAAAGAAAAGAAATGTCCATGACAACGTAAGAGCCCTATGGCAAAGAATGGACAAACCTTACCAAAACGACGCATTGCGAATTGAGATCTTGAATATTTAATATGTGATTCAAATACTACTATAAAAAAGGCTGTCCCTCTGTTTAGTCTAATCAATTAACAAGGAAAAACACCAATAAGACGAAAAAAGAAAAGGAAAATACATGACAACGTAAGAGCGCCACAGACAAGAATGAACAGACTATAACAAAATGATGCATTGCAAATGGAGCACTTGAATATTTAACGATTATGTGTTTCAAATACTACTATAAAAAAGGCTGTTCCTCTGTTTAGTCTTATCAATTAACAAGGAAAACACCAATAAGACGACAAAAAGAAAAGAAAAATACATGACAACGTAAGAGCGCCACAGCAAAGAACGAACAGACTATAAAAAAATGATGCATTGCAAATGGAGCACTTGAATATTTAACGATTATGTGATTCAAATACTACTATAAAAAAGGCTCTTCCTCTGTTTAGTATTATCAATTAACAAGGAAAACACACCAATAAGACGACAAAAAGAAAAGAAAAATACATGACAACGTAAGAGTGCCACAGCAAAGAATGAACAGACTATAACAAAATGATGCATTGCAAATGGAACACTTGAATATTTAACGATTACGTGATTCAAATACTACTATAAAAAAGGCTGTTCCTCTGTTTAGTCTTATCAATTAACAAGGAAAACACACCAATAAGACGACAAAAAGAAAAGAAAAATACATGACAACGTAAGAGCGCCACAGCAAAGAATGAACAGACTATAACAAAATGATGCATTGCAAATGGAGCACTTGAACATTTAACGATTATGTGATTCAAATACTACTATAAAAAAGGCTCTTCCTCTGTTTAGTCTTATCAATTAACAAGGAAAACACCAATAAGACGACAAAAAGAAAAGAAAAATACATGACAACGTAAGAGCGCCACAGCAAAGAATGAACAGACTATAACAAAATGATGTATTGCAAATGAAGCACTTGAATATTTAACGATTATGTGATTCAAATACTACTATAAAAAAGGCTGTTCCTCTGTTTAGTCTTATCAATTAACAAGGAAAACACACCAATAAGACGACAAAAAGAAAAGAAAAATACATGACAACGTAAGAGCGCCACAGCAAAGAATGAACAGACTATAACAAAATGATGCATTGCAAATGGAGCACTTGAATATTTAACGATTATGTGATTCAAATACTACTATAAAAAAGGCTGTTCCTCTGTCTAGTCTTATCAATTAACAAGGAAAACACACCAATAAGACGACAAAAAGAAAAGAAAAATATATGACAACGTAAGAGCGCCACAGCAAAGAACGAACAGACTATAAGAAAATGATGCATTGCAAATGGAGCACTTGAATATTTAACGATTATGTGATTCAAATACTACTATAAAAAAGGCTGTTCCTCTATTTAGTCTTATCAATTAACAAGGAAAACACCAATAAGACGACAAAAAGAAAAGAAAAATACATGACAACGTAAGAGCGCCACAGCAAAGAAAGAACAGACTATAACAAAATGATGCATTGCAAATGGAGCACTTGAATATTTAACGATTATGTGATTCAAATACTACTATAAAAAACGCTGTTCCTCTGTATAGTCTTATCAATTAACAAGGAAAACACCAATAAGACGACAAAAAGAAAAGAAAAATACATGACAACGTAAGAGCGCCACAGCAAAGAATGAACAGACTATAACAAAATGATGCATTGCAAATAGAGCACTTGAATATTTAAAGATTATGTAATTCAAATACTACTATAAAAAAGTCTGTTCCTCTGTTTAGTCTTATCAATTAACAAGGAAAACACACCAATAAGACGACAAAAAGAAAAGAAAAATACATGACAACGTAAGAGCGCCACAGCAAAGAACGAACAGACTGTAACAATATGATGCATTGCAAATGGAGCAATTGAATATTTAACGATTATGTGATTCTAATACTACTATAAAAAATGATGTTTCTCTGTTTAGTCTCATCAATTAAAAAGGAAAACACACCAATAAGACGACAAAAAGAAAATAGAAATACATGACAACGTAAGAGCGCCACAGCAAAGAATGAACAGACTATAACAAAATGATGCATTGCAAATGGAGCACTTCAATATTTACCGATTATGTGATTCAAATACTACTATAAAAAAAGCTGCTCCTCTGTTTAGTCTTATCAATTAACAAGAAAAACACACCAATAATACGACAAAAAGAAAAGAAAAATACATGACAACGAAAGAGCACCACAGCAAAGAATGAACAGACTATAACAAAATGATGCATTGCAAATGGAGCACTTGAATATTTAACGATTATGTGATTCAAATACTACTATAAAAAAGGCTGTTCCTCTGTTCAGCCTAATCAATTAACAAGGAAAAACACCAATAAGGAGAAAAAAAGAAAAGAAAAGTCCATGACAACGTAAGAGCCCTATGGCAAAGAATGGACAAACCTTACCAAAACGACGCATTGCGAATTGAGATCTTGAATATTTAATGTGATTCAAATACTACTATAAAAAAGGCTGTTCCTCTGTTTAGTCTCATCAATTAACAAGGAAAAACACCAATAAGACGAAAAAAAGAAAAGAAAAATACATGACAACGTAAGAGCGCCACAGCAAAGAATGAACAGACTATAACAAAATGATGCATTGCAAATGGAGCACTTGAATATTTAACTATTATGTGATTCAAATACTACTATAAAAAAGGCTGTTCCTCTGTTTAGTCTCATCAATTAACAAGGAAAACACACCAATAAGACGACAAAAAGAAAAGAAAAATACATGACAACGTAAGAGCGCCACAGCAAAGTATGAACAGACTATAACAAACTGATGCATTGCAAATGAAGCACTTGAATATTTAACGATTATGTGGTTCAAATACTACTATAAAAAAGGCTGTTCCTCTGTTTAGTCTCATCAATTAACAATGAAAACACACCAATAAGACGACAAAAAGAAAAGAAAAATACATGACAACGTAAGAGCGCCACAGCAAAGAACGAACAGACTGTAACAAAATGATGCATTGCAAATGGAGCACTTGAATATTTAACGATTATGTGATTCAAATACTACTATAAAAAAGGCTGTTCCTCTGTTTAGTCTTATCAATTAACAAGGAAAACACACCAATAAGACGACAAAAAGAAAAGAAAAATACATGACAACGTAAGAGCGCCACAGCAAAGAACGAACAGACTCTAACAAAATGATGCATTGCAAATGGAGCACTTGAATATTTAACGATTATGTGGTTCAAATACTACTATAAAAAAGGCTGTTCCTCTGTTTAGTCTTATCAATTAACAAGGAAAACACACCAATAAGACGACAAAAAGAAAAGAAAAATACATGACAACGTAAGAGCGCCACAGCAAAGAACGAACAGACTATAACAAAATGATGCATTGCAAATGGAGCACTTGAATATTTAACGATTATGTGATTCAAATACTACTATAAAAAAGGCTGTTCCTCTGTTTAGTCTTATCAATTAACAAGGAAAACACACCAATAAGACGACAAAAAAAAAGAAAAATACATGACAACGTAAGAGCGCCACAGCAAAGAATGAACAGACTATAACAAAGTGATGCATTGCAAATGGAGCACTTGAATATTTAACGATTATGTGATACAAATACTACTATAAAAAAGGGCTGTTCCTCTGTTCAGCCTAATCAATTAACAAGGAAAAACACCAATAAGGAGAAAAAAAGAAAAAAAAAAGTCCATGACAACGTAGGAGCCCTATGGCAAAGAATGGACAAACCTTACCAAAACGACGCATTGCGAATTGAGATCTTGAATATTTAATGTGATTCAAATACTACTATAAAAAAAGGCTGTTCCTCTGTTTAGTCTAATCAATTAACAAGGAAAAACACCAATAAGACGAAAAAAAGAAAAGAAAAATACATGACAACGTAAGAGCGCCACAGCAAAGAATGAACAGACTGTAAAAAAATGATGCATTGCAAATGGAGCACTTGAATATTTAACGATTATGTGATTCAAATACTACTATAAAAAAGGCTGTTCCTCTGTTTAGTCTAATCAATTAACAATGAAAACACACCAATAAGACGACAAAAAGAAAAGAAAAATACATGACAACGTAAGAGCGCCACGGCAAAGAATGAACAGACTATAACAAAATGATGCATTGCAAATGGAGCACTTGAATATTTAACGATTATGTGATTCAAATACTACTATAAAAAAGGCTGTTCCTCTGTTTAGTCTCATCAATTAACAAGGAAAACACACCAATAAGACGACAAAAAGAAAAGAAAAATACATGACAACGTAAGAGCGCCACAGCAAAGAAAGAACAGACTGTAACAAAATGATGCATTGCAAATGGAGCACTTGAATATTTAACGATTATGTGGTTCAAATACTACTATAAAAAAGGCTGTTCCTCTGTTTAGTCTTATCAATTAACAAGGAAAACACACCAATAAGACGACAAAAAGAAAAGAGAAATACATGACAACGTAAGAGCGCCACAGCAAAGAATGAACAGACTATAACAAAATGATGCATTGCAAATGGAGCACTTGAATATTTAACGATTATGTGGTTCAAATACTACTATAAAAAAGGCTGTTACTCTGTTTAGTCTTATAAATTAACAAGGAAAAAACACCAATAAGACGACAAAAAGAAAAGATAAATACATGACAACGTAAGAGCGCCACAGCAAAGAATGAACAGACTATAACAAAATGATGCATTGCAAATGGAGCACTTGAATATTTAACGATCATGTGATTCAAATACTAATATAAAAAAGGGCTGTTCCTCTGTTCAGCCTAATCAATTAACAAGTAAAAACACCAATAAGGAGAAAAAAAGAAAAGAAAAGTCCATGACAACGTAAGAGCCCTATGGCAAAGAATGGACAAACCTTACCAAAACGACGCATTGCGAATTGAGATCTTGAATATTTAATATGTGATTCAAATACCATTATAAAAAAAGGCTGTTCCTCTGTTTAGTCTAATCAATTAACAAGGAAAAACACCAATAAGACGAAAAAAAGAAAAGAAAATACATGACAACGTAAGAGCGCCACAGCAAAGAATGAACAGACTATAACAAAATGATGCACTGCAAATGGAGCACTTGAATATTTAACGATTAGGTGATTCAAATAATACTATGGAAGGTTGTTCCTCTCTTCATTCTAATCAATTAATAAAGAAAAAAGACCAATAAGACAAAATAAAGAGAAAAGAAAAATCCATGGCAACGTAAGAGCACTATAGCAAAGAATGAACTCAGGTCAAATAATGACTAAAACTAGAGAACAAAGTAATTCCCTTGGTCTATGCATTAAATTGATGCACAATAATCATACCACTGCGCCATTATAGAACTAAAGTGAAAGGATTTGAAACTTATACAGGCATTTGGGAATATAGAAGGTCACGAAAGTAATGATTCCCCTTAATAGCCCCTCTCTGTATGTCCTCAGTTCTAGGCTCAACTGTAACATTAAAAATCAACCATTTGGGGAGTTAAAGGCAGTCTATTCTAAATGAGGTAAGACAAGAGATTTACATTAAACTAACTCAAACATCTTTTCCAAGTTAAAAGGCAAAATTAACACTTATTACGGCGCCAGAAAGATGGCATTTGAATTTGGAACCACTTTGAAAACAGATACTTAGACAACCTATCGGACAGAGAAACGAGTGAATAATGAAATACAACGAGTTTACTATCACTGACCCACCATATGGTGGCTTAAAATTCTTCTGCAGGATACTTGAATCGCATGCACTAGACCAGTGGTCGGCAAACTTATTAGCCAAAGAGCCAAATATGAACATTACAATAATTAAAAAAAAATTCCACTAAATTAGTAGTATTCCACTAAATTAGTAGTAAATTAAATAAAACTAAATTTCGTACTCAATAAATATTTATTGATGCAAACAATATGCTTGCATCTCCTTGGAAAGTTTGAGTAAGTCAGATTTGTATGTTGTTGTTTTGAATTTTTAGCATGATTCCATGTTCTCATCAATAAGACGACGTCTTAGTTTACTCTTGATAATGTTCTTGCTTGAAAAACACTGTTATCATATATATATAAAACCGAAAAGGGAAAGAACAGCAAACGCGAGCTTTTTTAGCTGATCGTAAGAGTCAGGAATACTATTCCAAGCATTGGAAATGATCATGTCTTCCTTCTTCAGGTCATTCAAAGCAGACCATGTGTGTTGTGAGATCATATTTTTTTTTCTTCTGTAATATTTCCAATTCAAGGCAAAGACGTTTGAATTTGGAGCGTCATATCTCCTTGTTTTATAAATCCAGCAACAATATTTCAAAGCTACCAATCAAAGCTACCGAAGCTACCATTCCTGAAACTTGCTGAGAAACTTTTCCCTCATATTTCAAATTATTGTTTTAGATGCAAGTCTTTTGTTTTTTATTGAACTTTCAGCCAAATCTTTAATTCCAGCACTTTATTATTCAATGGAATTATAATGATATATATTAATTAAAATTCTGACTTAAAGGGAAGAAAATAGTCTGTAAGAAATGTGAGATTTGAAAAATGTTTCTTCAAAAAATATACGCAACGATTCTTTCAACTTGTAATACCGCTTATTATAATACACACAGTTTAATCCGCTTGAGACTTGTAGGGGTTTTAACGCTTGAAATTAAAACGCCTGGAAGGGTCTAGCGAAAGTATTTTTGGTATTTCCTCCACTTCGGGATTGTTCCAAAGTCAAACTGATCGCTGATGAAGCTTTGAAGACACTATTAACCCCCTATACGTCTCCCGGTGAAGGTAATCAGTGCGAGCGAAGTTCTAATGAATTACTCTCACCAACTCAATTTTGGCAAGGGTCGGATTGAAAGCTGAAACTGCTAGGTCAGAAAACTTCTGTAGAGACTGAGACGGTTCCGTGGGATCGTCACCACGGGATGATAACTTATAAAACGATGTTCAGAGGCGGTTAAGTTGAGTAATATGAGGGTATGGCACCCAGCAGAAAAGAAAACAAGTAAAGTCAATCCACGGGTCTGGTGAATTGAAACTTAAAAACAAAATTCAATCTTCGAATATTATAACTCGAAATGGCTATGAAAAACTGAACAAAATAGCTACCTCAGCTATGCTGTAGTAATTCAAAAGTTTGTACGTTATATATTGAGAACTTGCCGTTTATTAAAAAGCATTTTGTTGCATTAACTGTTGATTGTGTATACACAGACACGTTTTAACTATTGCAGGCAAGCTGTTAAATCAGTGCAGAATAAAAAATCAGTTGTGCTTTCGATCAGTGCAGAATGTTGTCCGTTTTTTCAATGGTTAAATAATAAATTATCAAACTTCTTTAATATATCTAAGTAAATTAGTGTATTAAATCGAATATTCTTTGGAGAATATTATTTAGGATTCCGATTTATAGAGACTTAGCTTACACTGAGTTAGAAGAGGTCATCATCGGCAATTAATACTTTGAAGTTGATACTATAGGAGAGTGTTCTAACCTTATTTGAGAAACTTCACTTGAAATTAATGCAAGAAAGTGAAACCATGGAATCTAATCGGAGAAGTAATTTCTTTTGAATTAATTTCCACGAATTTATTGATTTGATCAGTCACTTAAACACGCAGAATCAATTCTAAAGCTTGCCTTACGTAGTTTAAATATTTTGTTACAATAGAACACACCTTTAAACTAATTCAAGACTTCGCCAAAAATCTTTTGTCGAAGAAGGATATTCGAGCCACGTGAATTACACAAATCGATTTGTATAATTGTGTCGTGAGTCTTGGGAGCTTACAGTTAAACATATTACCAAGAGATATCTGAATTTCAGATGCCAGGTGAGGCTGAAAACGCCTGGTCTTACTACAAGTACAAGTAAGCACAAATAGATCTGATTTGTATTTCTTTTCCTTCAAGATGTAGAGTAGTAAGCCAAGAACATAGCAGTGACATTATGTCACTGCCCTAAGTATACCTGTTTAGACTCCGTCTATCTGGTATCGGAGTCCATGCAATCACATTATAGAAGCCAAGAGTGGACTGACGTGTCACACATGTGTTATTCATTTTTTCTTCACGCCACTTCGTATAAGGACGACCGTAGAAGCTTGGTAGGGGACTGAATTGATCAGAAATTGAAAATTCTATTGCCCCCTTTCAGAGCCAAGAGAGTGAAAGACAATCGGTCCTCCTTCCATACCTTTTTTACCCCTGGGTAACTCTGTAGCCCCCTTTGGCATCGGGTCGCAAAATGTTTGCATAAAGGGAGAGAGAAGACAAATTTTCAGAGGCGTTTGCCACTTGGAAGCCCCATCTACTGCATTCTGCATTCTGGTATATAATAATGATACCATAACATAACTCATCACCTTTCTTTCAAAACCTTTTTTGAAGAAAAAAAATGTTTTAGTTAATAATAAAAAACCAGCCATCCATGTCTTAAATAGGATAATGAGTTCAAGGTCCATAAGTTCAAACCCACACATAATAAAACTGAAGATACAAAAACAGTGCAATTCCATGCCTGTTTGATAATCATAATTCTACCCATGTACCAAGGGAGAGGGGGTGAGGTTAGTTATAAGGACAGTTTCCATCCTAAAAATTTAAAAATAATGGCTTTAATAATTCCTTTTCTCCAATCTTCAAATCTTCCCTTCTTCAGAAAAAAATCTCCCCAGAAGGGTTGGACAAGGGTGAAAATGACACTTTTGTATTTTTTTTTCTCCCTTTCCTTTACTAGGAAGTAACTTTTGTTTACATGTGTCTACTGTGGACATCTATAGTTTTTCATTAATTATTTCTTTTCTTAGCATTTTGACTCAAAGTTTTAGTTTTTTCAACTTTTTTCTTCTTTTGCCAACTGAAGATCTAATTTGGCACTGAAGATGTCTACATCATACAAATCAATTTTATCTTGTCTCTTTATCTTTAAACAGTTAGTCGATAAAAAGTATACGGACCTCCCCATGTAAACAAACTTCTCAGTTTATATATATTTCGACGATAAACAGCATCAATTTAAATGGCAGAGAATCGGTGAGGGATTAAAAGTGTTACTTATCAGATAAGCATTTCTATAACAGACAAAGTTTACCACTTGATTTCAAGCCTATTTCGACATAATTCGAAACCAGAACTCGAGTTTCGAACCGAGGCACAACTAGAGGACCAAAAGGATGGTCCTTGAGCTCGAACTTCACTTGATTAGAACACGGCTCGAATTTAATTCAACTCTTCATTCGCTCCTATTTTTATGCACTGCCCTATTCTTTGGAAATACTCTCAAGAAACCACCTTAGTCAGGAGCTTTTCAACTTGGCAACGATGATGTTGCAAGAACGGGTTTTAGCGCCTTTGTGTTTTAGCCCCTCAGTGACCTTAGTCAGGAGCTTTTCAACTTGGCAACGATGATGTTGCAAGAACGTGTTTTAGCCCCTCAGTGACCTTTGTCAGGAGCCACCTTAGTCAAGAGCTTTTCAACTTGGCAACGATTATGTTGCAAGAACGTGTTTTAGCCCATCGGTGATTTGAACAAATACTCAGGTTTTTGATCATACTCTGGTGGATTCTCAATGCAAACTTAACTTTTGAAGGTAAATTAAAAACTAAAGAATTCTACATATTCGAAATCAGCCTAAAAAGTAGATTCTTTTATTCAATTATTTGAAAAAAACTACGTTTTCTAAAGATTTAAAGAGGCTGAGTTACAAGGTCGAACCTTAAAACGTACAGGGATTAGGAGGCACAGTTGGGGGGCTGCCGCCCCCCAAACCCTTCGAATTCGCAGCCTTTAAATAAAAAAAAAAGTTTTTTAAACTGAAAGTAAGGAGCGACATTAAATCTTAAAACGAACAGAAATTAGTCCGTATATGAAAGGGGCTGTGCCCTCCTCAACGCCTCGCTCTTTATGCTAAAGTTTGACTTTCTCACAACTCTTTTTTTTTAACAATAAAAACTTTAGCGTAAAGAGCGAGGCGTTGAGGAGGGCACAGCCCCTTTCATATACGGAATAATTTCTGTTCGTTTTAAGATTTAATGTTGCTCCTTACTTTCAGTTTAAAGAACTTTTTTTTTATTTAAAGGCTGCGAAAGCGGGAGGTTTGGGGGGCGGCAGCCCCCCAACTGTGCCTCCTAATCCCTGTACGTTTTAAGGTTCGACCTTGTAACTCAGCCTCTTTAAATCTTTAGAAAACGTAGTTTTTTTCAAATAATTTCTGCACGTTTTTGTACAGTTTATTACTTATTATTGCTTGACTAACTGTTTGCTGATCGTGTCAGGAGTTATTTAAAAAAGAAACTGAGTTTCTTTTTTAAACTTTAAATTCAGTATATAAATAATTTCCTCTGGCGGTGAATCGAACCCGGGTTTTCCGCCTGACAGTCAGGAGTCTTGACCACTGGACTAAAGATACATAATTATAATTATTTTTTAGTAAAGTGAATTTATTTTTTAAAGCAAGCAAATCCCCATAAAACTTGATATTTGGTTTTTGGAAAACAGGGAAGGAGTGATCAGATTGAGCTGAAATTTCGAGGATAAGCTCCCAGGAAAAGTTATCCTCTAAATTTCAGCCCGATCAGACAACGTTAAAGGGGGGTTGTGGTGGGAAAAATTAACATGGGCTATTATAGGAAAACGAGGTTTTTAGTAAATGTAAATTCGGGGGATAATTTTTTCGGTCTGAAAATATCAAAAGGCCCTAACAGGTCAAATTCTGCTTGGAATGAGTCCTCATTCACCCGGATCAGTTGCCAACTGTGGCATGTAGGCGTGGATAACAAAAAAAAAAAGAGAAATGAATTTTAAGTGGCGATATTTGGTTTTTTGAAAACAGGGAAGGAGTGATCGGATTGAGCTGAAATTTCGAGGACAAGCTCCCGGGCCCTAGGAAAGCTTAGCCTCTAAATTTCACCCCAATCGGACAACGTCAAAGGGGGGCTGTGGTGGGAGGGTCGAAACTTCCGGCCCAGTTTACCCCATGAAGACAAAGTCGGAGGAGGATCAAATTTTGCACGTTTCTTAGTTTGAGCTTGGGCTACAAAATGCGATCACCGCCGTCTCTCTGCGGCCTCTAGGACCTGAAATCGCTTAACATTGTGGTGGGTCGCCTCTTTATAGAGGCACAAGTGTGCCTCCTTGATAAAGTCGGAGGGGGGTGAAATTTTTCAAGTTTCTTAGTTTGAGCTTGGGCTACAAAATGCGATTACCGCTGTCTCTCTGCGACCGCTAGGACCGGAAATCGCTTGCGGGCTTTTATAGGAAAACGAGCCCGCGTTTTCGCGGGCTAGCACGCTTATAGCGGGTTCTTATAGGAAACCGAGGTTTTTCGTAAATGTAAATTCGGGGGATAATTTTTTCGGTCTGAAAATATAAAAATGCCCTAAGAGGTTGAATTCTGCTTTGAATAAGTCCTCATTCACCCGGATCCGGTGCCAACTGTGGCCTGTAGGCGTGGCTAAGAAAAAAAAAAGACATGATGAATTTTAACTGGCTATATTTGTTTTTTTGAAAACAGGGAAGGAGTGATCGGATTGAGCTGAAATTTCGAGGATAAGCTCCAGGGCCCTAGAAAAGCTTAACCTCTAAATTTCAGCCAAATCGGACAACGTTAAAGGGGGGTGTGGTGGGAGGGTCGAAACTTCCGGCCCAGTTTACCCCATGAAGATAAAGTCGGAGGAGGATGAAATTTTGCAAGTTTCTTAGTTTGAGCTTGGGCTACAAAATGCGATTACCGCCGTCTCTCTGCGACCTCTAGGACCTGAAATCACTTAACATTGTGGTGGGTCGCCTCTCTATAGAGGCACAAGTGTGCCTCCTTGATTTGGCTCAGACTCGACCACACCTAATTGGGGCTTAGACCAATTCCTGAAAGCTATTTATCTAGCTTAAAAGCTTTCCAGGATGGTGTCACTTATAGTGTCTTGACCGTAAACGTAAGTAGTTGTTCAGATAGATAGTTCCGTCATATTAAATAAATAAAAGGCACACTTTTAAAAATCCTTTGGGATATACAAAATTCATTAATTTTAAATCTACCAAAAGAGGAGAAGTGCCCCCAAAAAGGGATACAATCTTGATTAAAAATAAACACTTTGATATTCAACGTGTCTGAAAACTCTAGAGCTGAATTTCGATCTCCTTTCACGCAAAATTTCGTAGATTTCCTGAGAAGGATGATCAGGATGCGTGATTTTCTCTCTTTCTCTTTTTTTCACAGACGATCGCATACTCGAGTGGTCGTAAGTTATCAGGTGACGATTCACTCGAAAAAAAAAATGAAGTATAAACTATATGAGCCCTTTTTGAATGATTCGATTAATTTATTACAAAATCTAACAATAACAAATAATCGAATAACAAAGATATGGCGCAACAGAGAAGTGCCAATTTCTACCACAAAATAACAGTTCGGCAAAAATAGGGCAAAACACGGTTGAGCAAAAATTCTGAGACAGCCAATCTGTTCAGAGCTACCACAAAGATAATTTACAGCTTCTGTGTTTAAGAGGCATTAGTGCAGCAAGTTGATGTATGCGTCCCGACCAATATATCCATTCTATACAGAATAAACGGTTATTTATGGACAGCTTATTCTGTAATACTAAGATTTACAAAGTAGTGTCAAGTCCCAAGCCAGCTATCAGGGGGAACACAGATTAATTTTTTCTTAGAGTGGAAGAGTATGTTTCAGTCCAAATTTTAAAAAGATGCCTTGAAAAATCCCCTAGCATATGGGTCCGCTACATTATTAAGAAACGAAGTAAAAAAAAATAAAAAAAAATATGGGAGGTTATTTAAACAAAGATAGAGAGGGAATTTAACTCCTGAACTACCCTTCCTTGGAGGGGTGCATTTAGACCTGGCATGTTAAATGGGTTTTGATAGAGGGAGTGACAGCAGCCGTCGTAATTTAGATCGGTAGTTTTTAATAGAAAGCATCAAAGAATTGTGATAAAGCGTTGACATTCAGCACAAAAAGCGGAAATTTAATGAACGACAGACCTCCTTATATTGAGCAAAATATTAATTTGTAACATAAAAAATAACTAACTAAACTAGCCTTTATTCTTCATCCAGTATTTTACAAAAGCTAAAAATAAGTGGAAAGAACAGGGATCGAGGGATACGGCAGCCCCACTCATATTTAGGATAAACCTGACTATGTCTTAAAAAGTCAAAAGAAATAAAATACATTTATGTGTAGAATTTTTCCTATGAAATTAAACAACAACATTAAAACTTCAAGCAACTTAGAAGTCTACGCATGTGGGAGGCTGCAATATCACCAACCCCATTCGTCTCTTTTTTTCAATGCTCTAACACAGATGGAATGCTCTAACACAAGGACAGCAAGATATAAAGTATATATCCTTTTATCATATTGCTAAGAAAATGAAAGGGCCTTAAGACAAAGAGCTGTTAGTTTTACATTGGTTTTTAAGTTAGTTTAAGTTACTCTTTACTTTCATTTGTTTAAAGTAATATTTGTATACAACAGAAATTGATTTGCTGATCAGCAATTAAGAGCAACGCTATTGCAACATAATTATCCTTAAGATGCAATCTTTAATCTCCTTTAAAAAGACTTCCAACCGTTTTATAAGGGGAGAAAGGAAACTGCCAAGACTAATTATATCATCGCCATTACTGGCGTAAGAATAATTAGGATAAATAAGATAAGTAAGAACACTACAAGTCAACTTTACCTCAACTTCACCAGAGTCGATGACGTAAAAATTGTCACCTTCATCTCCTTGCTGGATAATTTTCTCTCCAGGTGACGCCGAGACTGAGAACATGGCGTCAAAAATGTCAGATCTTTCGTTTTCATCCAAATGACAAAATAAAACATTCTTGTCAATTGAACGGGCTAAGGCTTCCATGGTTTTGTAATCTTTTGGAACGATCTGCAAAAAGGGCATAAATTATTTTTACTTAAAAAGCATCGAATGAAAAGGAAAAAATAGAAACATAATAGTGGCTTCAATTCGAGGAGGGGGCATTTTCCTTCATCCCAGGATTCCCCCTAGATTGTGGAAAACAACCTTTATGGTATTTTCATTTGAAACAGCTTTTTTGGATATTTTCACGGAAAAAACCCCCTTCTCATATTTTAAAAATACATTCTTCAAAATTTTGAAAATAGCCCCTCTCCTTCTAGTTTCGGTGGATTAATGCCGGTGAAAAATAGATAGAGAAAAAGCAGGCAGCTGCAAGACAGTGAGTAAAAAAGCATGAGAAACAAGGAAGTGTAAAAACTGTCTAAGGGTTCATGATTGTATAACCCTATGAAACGATCTACAGAAACAAAGAGCGAACAGAAATCTAGTATCCAAGAAGAAATAATTGTGAATGATTCAAGAAAATACTATTTTACTTTATTTAATTTTGAGTGTCGGTGAGATGCTAGTCAACAGCTAATCTGAATACCATGACGTTTCTTATTTTTGTAGGCTAAAAAGCGGATTAGAGAAGTTTTCCCAGAGAGCAGATATAAGACCAGTCACCAACCACTTGGTGTTTGAATGTCCAAAAGAGAGCATGCGTTTTTCTCTCTCGTTTTTTGTCCAAAAGCGAGCGACTATATCTCATTGGTTCATGGTTGATCTCTTGGGGACCGCCTAGTAAAGAACTAACCCTAACCCATTGTAAGCAAAATCTAAAATCGCGTTAATAATAATAAAAAAAAAAAATGTCGAGCAAGGAAAAAACACCATTCAGAGATGACAACTATTATTTCGATTAATCTTAATTATAAAAGTCGTTGCGAAAATAAATTCATAGGAATTTCGAAAAATAGCCTGAAAACCCCCCAAAAATCATGTCGGATCAAAATAAAGGCTGTACTATCAGAATCACAATAGCCGAAAATCCTATTTAGGAGAATTACAGTCCCCTTGCAGAGCAACAAGGAAAATCACTTTCGCACAGGAAGCAGTAATGTGCCTCCATTTTTTCTTTCCTTCTTTTTTTCCTGTCACCGCATTTGAGACGCTGAAACATCATAAAGAGACGTTTAAGGGCTCATTTGAAAAGGAATTGCTATATGTAGTGCCTGTTATAAGCACAAAAACGTAATATTAAAATAAAATGTAATTTTTAACAAAAATTGCATCTTGATATACAAGATGTGACACACATCTTTTGAGAAGATAATCAAACAGTTCGTGGTAACGAACTGTAAGTAAGGAGCGACCCGGCTCAATGGTAACCGAAACTCTAAAAAACAGAATTTGATACCATTAGATACATCAAAAGAGTCAGATATTTTAATGCTGATTTAAAATATATAAGTTTCATCAAGTTTAGTCTTACCCATCAAAAGTTACGTGCCTGAGAAAATTTTCCTGATTTTCGAAAAAAAGGGGAAAGACCCCCTAAAAGTTATAGAACCTTAATGAAAATCACGCCATCATATTCAGAGTATCAGAGAACTCTACTGCAGAGGTTTCAAGCTCCTGTCTACAAAAATGTGGAATTTTGCATTTTTTGCCAGAAAAAAGATCACGGATGCGTATTTTTTTTTTTTTTTTTTTGTTTTATTTTTTTCCAGGGGTGATCGTATCGATCCGGTGGTCGTAGAATATCGTGGGAGGGCTCATTGGAACGGAAATTAAAAGTTCTAGTGCCCTTTTTAAGTGACCAAAAAAATGGAGGGCAACTAGGCCCCCTCCCACGCTTATTTTTTTCCCAAAGTCACCCGATCAAAATTTTGAGATACTCGTTTTGTTCAACATGGTCGAAAATATAATAACTAATGTCTTTGAGGATGACTTAATCCCCCGAAGTCCCCGGGGGGAGGGCTGAAAGTTATGAACTTTACCCGATGTTAACATATAGTATTGGTTATTGGGAAGTAAACAGACGGTTTCAGGGGGATTTTTTCTGGTAGTGGGGGGGAGGGGGTCGGGGGTTATGTAGGAGGATCTTTCCATGAAGGAAGTTTTCATGGGGGAAGGGACATTGCTATGAAGGGGGTGCCAGCATTATTTAAAAAAAAACGATAAAAAATTATATAAAAAAGTTTTCCAACTGAAATTAAGGAGCAACAACAAAACTTAAAACGACAGAAAAAATGACGTACATTATTGGGTTCACCCCCTAGTCAATACCTCGCTCTTTAAGCCAAAGATTTTTTAGTACTTTCATAAGAGCTATTTATTCTAATTAACAGAATTTGTGATTAAGAGGTCATTTTTAAAGAATTGGAACAAAAATCGGACTTTAGCTTAAAGAGCAAGGTATTAAATAGGGGGCGAACCCTCTAATATGCGTATTAAAAATATATGAATATAGAAGTTCGTTACGTAAGTTAATTCGTAAGTTACGTATATTTATTACTAATAAAACGTTCGTAAATACAATTAAACAAGTTTCGAGAAAGCTATTTAACCAAATACAGGTAAAATTAATATTCAAATTTTGTTTTAATTATTCATGTATGGTAAGCTAAAATTAAAACCTGAATTAATTTAAAAACGTTCAAAAATGAAATAAAAAAACAAGTTTTTTAACTGCAAGTAAGGAACGACGTTAAAACTTAAAACGAACAGAAATTATTCCGTATATGAAAGGTGCTGTCCCCTCCTCAACGCCTAGCTCTTTACGCTAAAGTTTGACTTTCTCACAACTCTTTCTCTACAGAATGAATGTGATTGCAATTTACAAGAGATAGTCCAGACACACAACAGGTTGAAAAAAAAAAACTATTTAAGATACGTATTTTAAGAAAGAAAATAAGAAAATATTTATGGAAATGTGTACTGAAAGCCATATTGCATCGCATTGAAGCCACTGAGCCCAAAAACTATAACAACTGTTTTTGTTTCTTGTGAAAAATTTTACTTCCAGGCTTTTTTTAATATCTGGATTTTTCCGAACCGCTGGCATTACTATGTTCTAAGATTTTCTGTAAGATTTCACGTCATCGAAAGTTAACAAAATCCTTAAGCATTTTCTCATTATGGTTTTTCAGGTCAGTCATTTGTGCGTTTTTACTTTTTCTGGCAGCTTAAATCTCCGCTGGCACTTTTAAGGCTCAAATGGAAAGTCAGGCAAATTTAATTGTCTTTCTTTCGGGAAAGTCTAACCTATGGAACAAGATGTTTTTCTATGCCGCCTTTTTCTGAAAAAAAAAACAATGAAAATGGTATTTTATTATGGTTGCTCCCTTAGGAGCAACCTAGTAAAGATCGAACACCAGCCCATTGTAACTGGAAATTCAAAAACGTGTTTTGAAAAAAAAAATGTAATACAAGGAATACTCTAAAAACCAGTCTATGACGACACTTCAAAAATAAATGACGATATTTCAGAGAATGAGGTAGCGGAGTCATAAACATGACACCATACCTTAGAGAAGCAACTTTTCATAATTAAAACAAAATCTCCCAGTATCCTATGCTCTAAAAATGGTTATGGAGAATTTTACAATGGGAATTTTTCAGCAAAGGTGAAATTTTCTGGGGGGAGGTTTAATCTATTTCTTCTATAGTTGGTCCACCAGATTCTTGAGGTCGGTCAGGCATTTCTCCAGACGTACTTTCAACCCCTTGATAAAGTTTTGTTATTATAGGCTGGCATATATTTTCAGTTCCTTTTTGCTTGTCTTCATATTCTTCTTTCTCAGCCAACTGATTGTCATCCAGCCATTTAATAGTCTCATTACAGGTACCTATGACTGTGTTTCGGTCATCTTCACTAATCTTGTTTTTTAAATCTTCACCTTCTATAATCTGTTTAATATTGAAACAATAGGCTTCAAGGGAATTCTTAGCAGAGATTTTATCCCTTTGTTTCTCATCATCGGCACGATAACGCTCAGCATCATTGACCATTCGCTCAATTTCATCCCTAGATAAACGATCTTTGTCATTAGTGATCGTGATCTTACTTGATTTACCCATGGATTTTTCAACAGCGGCAACATTTAAAATTCCGTTAGCATCAATATCGAATGACACTTCGATCTGAGGTACACCTCGAGGGGCTGGTGGAATTCCAGAGAGCTCAAATTCTCCGAGAAGATTATTATCTTTTGTCATGGCTCGTTCTCCTTCATAAACCTTAATCAAAACTCCAGGCTGATTGTCCGAATAAGTAGTAAAAATCTGAGTTTGCTTCGTAGGAATGGCTGTATTCCTTTTTATCAATGAAGTCATAACTCCTCCAGCTGTTTCAATACCAAGAGAAAGAGGTGCAACGTCCAACAAAAGGAGATCCTGAATTACTTTGGACTTGTCACCATTAAGAATGGCAGCCTGAACAGCAGCACCGTAGGCTACTGCTTCATCAGGATTGATTGACTTATTGAGTTGTTTTCCGTTAAAAAAGTCTTGTAGAAGTTTTTGCACACGCGGAATACGAGTTGAGCCTCCAACAAGAACAATTTCATGGATGCTTCCTTTGTCTAGTTTAGCATCCCTGAGAGATTTTTCAACTGGCTCCATTGTGCTTTTAAACAAATCATCACAAAGTAATTCAAATCGAGCACGTGTAATAGAGGTATAAAAATCAATGCCTTCATGCAGAGAGTCTATTTCAATACTAGCTTGGGTAGAGGCTGACAAGGTTCTTTTCGCTCTTTCACATGTGGTCCTAAGTCTTTTAAGTGCTCTTGCATTAGTTGAAAGATCCACTTTATAATTTCTTATAAACTCTTTGACGAAGTGGCTCACTAGTCTGTTATCAAAATCTTCTCCACCCAAATGTGTATCCCCTGCCGTTGATTTTACTTCAAAGATTCCATCTTCGATCACAAGAATGCTCACGTCAAAAGTACCACCACCAAGATCAAAAATGAGCACATTTTTTTCAGAATCGTGTTTCTTATATAGGCCGTAGGCAATAGCAGCGGCGGTCGGCTCATTAATGATACGAAGAATATTAAAGTTTGCGATGACACCAGCAT
The DNA here is from genome assembly GCF_049724085.1 of Artemia sp. Qi Xiang Cuo. NCBI lineage: Eukaryota > Metazoa > Arthropoda > Branchiopoda > Anostraca > Artemiidae > Artemia > Artemia sp. Qi Xiang Cuo. The sequence continues at coordinate 37,806,021 of NC_142810.1, read as the reverse complement.
CCTTAGTAGCTTGTCTTTGGGCATCGTTAAAATAGGCAGGTACAGTGACAACAGCGTCACTCACTGGTTCTCCAATATAAGCCTCGGCGATTTCCTTCATCTTGCTAAGAATCATTGAAGAGATCTGCTCGGGCATGAATGTTTCTGCCTTGCCTTAGAATTCAACTTGAATTCTCGGCTTGCCATCTTTATTGACTACCCTGAAAGGCCAATGTTTCATATCTGATTGAACTGAAGAATCTTCAAATTTTCTACCGATTAATCTTTTGGCATCAAAGACTGTGTTTAAAGGGTTCATGGTTCCTTGATTTTTAGCAGCATCTCCAATAAGACGTTCAGTATCTGTAAATGACACATAAGATGGTGTTGTTCGATTACCTTGATCATTGGCAATGATTTCAACTTTACCATGTTGAAAGACACCGACGCAGGAGTAAGTAGTTCCTAAATCAATACCAATTGCAGGTCTTGTAGTCATTTCTAATATTTCTTTTGAAATTGTTTTAAATAGCAAATGAACCCAGTTTTGTAGGACAAACTTGCATGATAAATTACATCTTTTAATTCTTATAATAGTATTAAGAATTACATACAAATAAATCCTAATGAAGTGAAAATTTTTATGCATTTAAAATTTCAGTAGTAGCTAATAGGGGTGAATATCCAATCCGGAAAAAATTTCAAAACCGAGAATTTATTCGATGACATCATATTGCCTTAAGATACCAACTCTTTTGAATATTTAATGTTTCACGATGTTCACTGTCTATGATCCATAGCTATTTTAAATGATATAATCGCGTCTCTAGAGATCTTATTATAAATTTGTAGTTACTTTTTAGATTCGAATGCTATAGTTTGCATTCGAGATGGCAAAACAACTTGCAAAGTTCTATTCAACAATCGAAAAAGTAAAAATACAATTTAATTACATGATGACTTTAGTTATGTGTTTTGTTATGACGCTATTTTAGTGCAATTTTATGTTGTATGCAGAAGCTTTACAAATAGTTTGCTTTCTACCTGATGACTCCACTAGATCTGTTGCTCCAAAACATCTTTAGTCGGATTTATCGCCGCTGCAGCTGCTTCAGAATAGTGCAGCTATGTCAAACTGTCTTAAGAATTTGGGGTTTACAGCGTATATTAATCTACCATTGCGAATATATATAAACATACGAACCTCGGAGCAAACTCTTCAACTATGTTTTATTGTAATTTGTGCTGCACTGGTGACAATTTCGTCTGCTCAGTTTACCCGTTTGAAGCTAAGATGTTGTTTCCAACTGCGAAAAAGGTACGATGTGCCTTGTCAATGCTGCATTTTATATAATTAATTTAAAGACCATTGTTACTAATAAGACTCATTGATTCTTATTAAATCCTTTATGTAAAACCCCCCAAAAATTACTGCATTTTACATAATAATGGATAATTATAAAAAAACCTAATTCACAAACACTATTTATGATGAACTATATCGGTCCTTTATGTAACCTTTTATTTACACTGTCTGTGTTTTTAAGATGTAGTCTTTAGTACGAGTAAGACACGCATTTCCCTTTATTACTACAGCTAAGTCCAATGTATGCAATGGTTTGTTCTTCTAATGATCGTCTTTTAATGTAATTTCTGAAAATGTTTGATATGAAATTACAAACAGAAAAAGCCTATAGTTTTTTCTTAATTGGAATAGCAAGAGACGACCTGGCTACAACCTATGCTTATGACGTCATTGATCAATCTTTAACATGAAATGTGCAGTTTTTCTTAGAAAAATTAATTATATTTTAAAAACTATTGGGTTTAATTACAAAAGGTTTTCAACCCCATTAATTTCATTTAAAAAGAGTCATTGAACAACTCTCTGCGATGTTCCAGTGCCAAGCTATCTGTGGAAGAAAATAAAGAAAAAAGGAGGCTGTTTAGGCAGAATGCTGTAATAGCTACCACTTTTCTAGATTTTCAAGCCAATATATTTCCCTTGTTGTTCAAGCCAAGGGACAGAAATTTTTCTATAAAGGGGTTTCAGACAAGGCGGTTCTAATCGTGTACTTTTTATTCTGATCTATTTTTAGAAGTTACGGGTTATTGTATTTCTTAACATTGGACGTGATCGTCTCTTACTAGGTTGCTAGCTACCGCTGCAACCCAGAGGATAATCTTTTTTTACAGGGAAAAGTAGCAAGCTTGTCACTCAACATTGCTGCGGTGGGAATTGAACCCGGTCCCATGTTGCCAAGCAGGGCGAATTTCAAAGGATGTATGTCTTATATTATCATTATAATATCATGTTATGTGATATTATATTCTCAGGTTATATGATATTATATTCATGTTATGTGATATAATTCCCTTGTCAAAAGATAGGTGTGTTACCACCTTGCAAATGAAGATGCAGGTTTTTGTCAGAAATTGCGTTGTATTACAAAGTCATCTCTTATTAATTAACAGAAAGACATAAAATGTGATGAACTTAAGCTGGCCGTTCTCTAATATAAATGTTCTTTGTTTGTTGTGAAATTACAAACAGGAAAAAGCCTATGGCTTTTTCTTAATTGAAATATTAATAGACGACCTGGCTACAACCTACGATTATGACGTTATTGCTCGATTTTTAACATGAAATATGCAGTTTTTTGTAAAAAAAATTAATTCTATTTTTAAAATAATTTGTTTTAATTACAAAAGGATTTTAACCCCATTAATTTCCTTCAAAATGAGCCATTGAACAACTCTGCGATGTTCCATTGCCAAGCTATCTGTGGAAAAAAAAGAAGAAAAGGAAAAAAAGATGCCGTTTAGGCAGAATGCTTTAGTAGCTGCCACTTTTCTTGATTTTCAAGCCAATATTTCCCTTGCTGTTCAAGCCAAGGGACAGAAAGTTTCCTATATAGGGGTTTCGGACAAAGCGGTTCTAATGGTTTACTTTTTGTTTTGATCTGACTCTATTTTTAGGAGTCATGGGTTATTATATTTCTTAACATTGGACTTGATCGTCTCTTACTAGGTTACTAGCTACCGCTTGTTACAGAAGGGTACCGGCTCCAAAGTTTAACGTTTTTGAACTAAGGTTCACCTGAGTTCCGTATAACTATATACACTCATACAAATGGTCGATACAAATATATATATATATATATATATATATATATATATACGAGGTCGAGGCCGAAGGCCTCGACCGAGTCCGTTGATTTTGAATTGAAGTTATCAAGTATTTTGGGCAATAGGTTGCATAGGTTGCGTCAAGACTGGGCTGGGTAATTGTAGACAGAGAAAAGCCAAGACAGATAGTCCAAGTAATTGAGAGGCAAATGTTTAAATTGCTGGGGCACGGGTAAATGGCAGGAGTATGAATGACTCTCACTCTCTTATTGGACACATACTTGTCAGGTTAGTTTATATATATATATATATATATATATATATATATATATATATATATATATATATATATATATATATATGTAACGCTAGCGAAAACCCTATTTATTTTTTGTTTACTGTTCGTTGACGACACAGCTTTGGTGGCCCAGTCAGCCGAGGGACTCCAAACACTCCTGAATTTAGCTGAAGCTTACCTAGAATCGAAGAAGTTGAAGCTAAACGCATCCAAGAGAGATTGTCATTTTTCACAGTAGGAAGCCCGACGGACACCATAATTTCTCAGTTACTGATAATGGCGTGTCAATAAAAGTAGCCGCCAGATACAAGTACTTGAGATTTGTGGTCGCAGCAAATAGGAACTGGACCGAACACATTAAATTGATGATTTCACGTGGAAAGGCTACCGCTTTTGCTCAACTTTGACAAAAACACATAAGGGGAATTAAGAATATCAAGATGAAGATACAAAGTATCTTTTCATGGCTAAGTCTTGCCAGTTGCAAGTTATGGTTGTGAGTTGAGGGGGACCGCTATGGTGAGACACTCGGAGTCTCTGCAATTTATGCATTTAAAAAGGTTCTTGCCCTAGAAAATAATTTTAGTAGTTTATTCCTTAAAGGTGACCTAGGCTTACCGAATCTGCGTCACTTGAGAACTATACAGATGATAAGGTTTACTACTACTACTACTAACAACTCACCGCAGCACCAAGCCACCTGAGGCCAACACAGCTACACACGCTCCTCCTTGATCCCAATCTATTCAAAGCCTCCCTTTTTACGCCCGCCCATGAAGTTCCCATTTCCTTTAAATCTTTCTTTATGACGTCCTCCCACCCAAGACAAGGACGACCTGATTTCCGTTTAACCCTAGACGGTTGGCCGAAGACGCTTCGGCAATCTGTCATCCTTCATCTGCACAACGTGCCCTAGCCAACTCAACCTTTCTTTCATTATAGCCCTAGAGAGCGGTATTGAACCACATTTTTCGTATAGCCTATTGTTTGAAATACGGTCAGTCAGCCGTGTACCCAGAACAATCCTTGAGCAATTTCTCTGGAAAACATCTAGCACATCTTCATCCGCTTGTCGTAGCACCCATGCTTCAGAGCCATATTTGACCACTGTCATCACTGTAGCTTCTAATATTCTAATCTTGGTTTGCAGACTTATCTTCCTTTTTTTTCCAAACTTTTTTTAACTGTGAAAAAACACCATGAGCCTTGGCTATTCTACTTTTGCCATCTTCACTGCTCCAACCATATTTATTAATAATACTACCAAGGTAAGTGAAGCTGTCCACCTGATCAGTCTTTTCATTACACAACTTTACCTTTTCATCTTCACTTATTCCTAGCCTTAGTGACTTAGATAAGATAAGATAAGTTTTATTCTTCATTAAATACACATACAATATTAGATGTTATAAATTCCTCAAAGGCTCATTGGCCTGTACAAAGAGGGAAGACATATGAATTACATACTCAAGGATAAAAAACAAAATAAAATTTAAAATGATCACTTACTCACATATGAAGGAGAAGAAAAGAAAATATAAATAAAATAGAAACTATAGAAAAAATTAGAATAAATAAACTAAATTAATTAATTATATTAAATAGACTCAAAAAAAAAAAAAAAAAAAAAAAAAAAAAAAAAAAAATCTTACTATAAGCGAATTCCTGTCGTCGAAACAGACTGTAATTATTAGACTGTAATAAAATGGGCTTAGTCTTAGTCTTTTAACATTCGTTTTAAGCAGTTTTCCTGCATTCCAAACTCGCAAAATTTCTGTAGGTTCCTTCATTGCGCTCACAATTCAATATTGAAAGCGTAAATCGTCAGTTTAACATAAGTTTGAGTAACTCTTGTCTTCCGATCGGATTCCGTGGTTTACAATGGACTTTCCTATACTCCTTTAAGATAAAGTCCATCACAATAATCCCTAAACAGGGGGATAGTACACAACCCCGCTTAACTCCTGATTCAATACAAAACCAGCTGCTTACCTCATTTCCTACCTTAACCGCATCAGTGTTATTCTCGTACATAGCACTAATCACTTTAATGTATTTGTCTGGTATACCATACAAGGATAAAACCTTTACTAAAGCTATTCTATCAACAGAATCGAACGCTTGCTCATAATCTACAAAACTGAGGACCAACGGTGTTTGAAAACTCAGGAACTTCTCAATTATTAACCTAAGAGTGAAAATTAGGTCGACACATCCTCCACCTTTTCTAAAACCGCACCGTCCTTCTCTTAAAACTTTGTCTACGGCATCTCTCAGTCTAAAAAGTACCATATTAGTAAGTAATTTACTGCCTACAGAGACCAGACTAATGCCTCGATAATTACCACACTCGCTTTTATTACCTTTCTTATAAAGTGGCTTAATTAAAGTTTTCCTAAAATCGTTATGTACTTCCCCTTTTTCAAAAATTATATTAATAATCTTAAGTAACTTATTTCTAACCTCAGAGCCACCATATTTAAGAAACTCATTTACCACCCTATCAGCGCCTGGAGCCTTATTATATTTTAGTCCTTTTAGTGTGGTCACATATATTAAGTTTGCCCAACAACCGTCTAGCGAAGGCGGCTTACAATGAGATGTGGAATACTTCTGAAGCCCTTAGGAATTTTCTTTGCAAGTGCAGCAAAAATTTTCTGTATTTTTTGTTGTCTAATAAAATTATCTATCTTCTAAAAAAGCAAAATGGCCAAAACAAGTTGAACCCCAGCTGGATATTTCTGGATTTTCATGGGCATTGAATAAGGGCCAGGGTACCCAAAGTAAACCTGACGATTTCCTTGGTAAGTTTGAATCGCGCCTTCGGGACCAGGAGATCCGGCTTTGGCTTATTGGTGTAGAGAAATATAGCACCCTACGTGTTTGGAATCAGATTAAAGTAACGTATGGATGGTAAGCAAATGGAAGTGTAAGCAAATTGTGTGCCACTGCGTAGGGGACACTAGGAGTCATATGACGAAGATGGCTCAGAAGGTAGGTGTGTTTGTCCCCTTTGCGGGGAGCATGGGGATGGACTGGAATATTTTCTGAGTAATTAATTAAACAAACCTTTTTGCACAAAATAAGTTTTTCAAAGAAAAGTAAAGAACTCCATTAAACCAAAAATGAGCAAAATAAAATCAAATAATCTCCTAAGCGTGAAACTACCACAAATCAGCATCGATAAATAAATGAAACCTAAAGCGAACAGAAATTACAATAAATAACGGAGTCAAACTCAAAACGAGCAGAAATTAACATAAGTTGGGCTCAAAACCCTTATGCCTTCCCAAGGCCAGAACAAAATTTGCACTTGAACAGAAATTATTCCGTATATGAAAGGTGCTGTCCCCTCCTCAACGCCTCGCTCTTTGCGCCAAAGTTTGACCTTCTCGCAACTCTTTCTCTACAGAATGAATGTGATTGCAATTTACAGGAGATACTCCAAACACGCAACAGGTTGAAAAAAAAAACTATTTAAGATAGGTATTTTAAGAAAGAAAATAAGAAAATATTTATGGAAATGTGTACTGAAAGCCATATTGCATCGCATTGAAGCAACTGAGCCCAAAAACTATAACAACTGTTTTTGTTTCTTGTGAAAAATTTTACTTCCAGGCTTTTTGTTAACATCTGGATTTTTCCGAACCTCTGGCATTACTATGTTTTAAGATTTTCTGTAGAGAAGAGCTGCCGACAGCCAATGCTGCCGACAGCGAATTTTTCTTAATGATAATTTGCATTAGGAAACACAATGTTTTGTATTGGGTGTAGCACATTTACACCTTTATAATTTTTTCTCTTCTACAAGATTAATGGCCCAACATCTCTCGGGGAGCAAAGAAAATGAGCACGTCATCGAAAGTTAACAAAATCCTTAAGCATTTTTTCATTATGGCTTTTCAGGTCAGTCATTTGTGCTTATTTTACTTTTTCTGGCAGCTTAAATCTCCGCTGGCACTTTTAAGGCTCAAATGGCAAGTCAGGCAAATTTAACTGTCTTTCTTTCGGGAAAGTCTAACCTATGGAACAAAAGATGTTTTTCTAGGCCACCTT